>NC_132939.1:39141500-39371500 GCF_034638445.1 Ciconia boyciana | reverse complement strand
CAAACGTATCTTATGAAACGCAACTATTTATAGACTTGTTTTGCTATAGGGAGGCTGGTGAACACGCTGAATAAGAATTACCTCAGTTCTGCAGCTTTCTATGTCTTTTTAATGCATTCTGTTTCAGGGTCACTTTCAATCAATATTTCATTTACTTACTGAGATTGAATGGGCGCTCTGAGACACAGTGTGCTGTTTATCATACAGATTGGACACCTCATTCCAGACCCGAGATCTTTCCCGCAACGCTGGGAGCTGTCCTTTCAGCACCACAAAATTGCCGCTTGAAGTTGCATTGCCGTTTTTTTCTTTTTCACCAGGAGCTTTTCTTTCAGCACCACAACATTGCACTTAGACTTTTTAAACGGCTGCGTTCCTCTTTGCTCTGAAGACCAATTTCGTCTGCACTTCCAGTTATTGCTATTACCTGTAGGACTTTCAATCCTATTTCACCCTCGCCACCCTTCCCCCAAACAGTTTTACGGTATCTATTTCTGTGGAAGTCATTTTTCTCATTGAATGATCAGAAACAAAGATAAATTCTAACCTTTAACGGCTCATTCCGACTCATTGCTTACAGTAGATCTAAGCTCTTTTTTCTGCTTATTCGACTCCTTCCAGCTTCCCATCACATCTGTAACAAACTTTTAAAATGATATTGCCACACCACCATGCACAAGCCTACCTGCACAGTAGAGATAGATTATTCCATCACATTCAGATGGTTAACAGAGGTTAGCACGTCCTGTATTTATATATATATTTATATCGCTTTCTAAGAAAGTGCATATTAATGTTTACTTTAAAGAATGTGTAAATGGTGCTATCAAGAAATCTGATCAATTTTATCCCAGTCTTTTTGTGTACCACTTCGAATGTATGAGATTTATTTTTCTATTGGAAAAAAAAAATAAACAGTCTGAAAGCATTACAATTGGTAGATTTTAGTAATTTTACAGTGAATTGAATCCCTATGATTTTATGTCATAGTATCATTAAAAAATTTAATGATGGGTCATGCAAATTACAACATGCTTATTGATAATACTCACACATTCCTGTCTGGACACTCTTCAGTCCATCTGCTGACTCCTAAATGTCTATTTCACTTGAGACAAGATGTGTACATACTCCAAATTTTAAATGTTTTGATGTGGATATGGAAAAAAGGGTTGATTGAGTGCTACTGTTTACCACAGATTCACAAACTGAGACTGGTTTATTCTATAAGTGATAGAGATTCAAATGGTATCTCTTTAATGCAAGGCAAACATGGCTTAGCATGTCACTATCTGGTGCAATGCAGTCCCTGTACATATAATATGCTGCATCTTTACTAAAAATGCTTGAAAAACCTTTAGTGAATGAGAGAACAATATACTCTCTTATAGTTATATAAATATGTTGCTTCTAGAAGTTTGCTTCTTTGTTTTTTCCTTAAACATTTAGTAGTATATAATTGTTACCTGCAATTATATGTTGATGCCTTTTGTTCAAAGGGTAAGTACTGTGCTGCTTTAACTGGTTCTTAGTAGACAATTTTACACACAGCACATTCTGCTTGTAGGTGTATTCATATCTTTTTCTCTTAAAATTGTACTTAAATATTGTAGGCTAATTCATTTAGAATTTATTATTATTTTAAAAGTACTATATTTTTTCTATGCAGATTAATACAATAACCTCTATATTATATAAGCAGAAAGATATGCAGAAAGGTTTACATTACATATAAACATACATACTGTTATTTGTAAATGAAACTTTCTCTTTTGTCATTAAATTAAAAAGTAGTATAATTTCAGGTTTATAATGCAAATATTGTTTAAATTGAAAGCATTTGGTATTTTGCTTACAATATTTTTTTAGGCATAATTTAAAATGTTTAGCTTTAAAGAAAAAAGTTTTATGGAATTATAGCAGGCGAGCAGCTGTTTCCACATTGTTAGGGCACAGAAGTTAGAGTTCCGATTGCCACGTTAATCAGAAAGAATTGAGACTACGAAATCCATTTCATTTAATCTCATTATTGAATAAACAGCTCTGTAGTGATGCCTATTTGTACTTGTTTCTCTAATAAAAATGCAACTGTAGCTCTCAACACAAATTAGTTTTAATTATTTAAATGATATGAATTTGTCAAACATAAATAATCTAACACCTGTTTTGCCTTTTCATTTTATGAAAAAAATGTTTCGTGAAAACTAATAGAGGATGATAGTGGGGAATAACAAAGGTAGGTCTGTGTATTTATTACAATTCTATTAATTAAAAAAAATTGCAAGTGTGAGTTTATTACTATCTAGCAGGATGAAGAAGCAGTCCGTTTCATTGCTATGCAAGGACACAACAGAAAACAGCAAAACAGAAGGATGTCTCACATACACTGGGTCAATGCAACTCACTTGTCCTATGCTCATCTCTGGGAATTGGTGACAGTGATTTACAGTACAGCAATTCATCTTCTGAATACTATGATAACATTACAAAGCAATGAGTGGTATAGCTTTTGAGATGCTTAATCATGGCACCAAAAGCTGCCATGACAGTCACCAATATATGTGAAACAAACCTTCTCAGGCAAAGGAAAAGACAAATCTGAGTTTCCCTGCTTTGTATTTGTTTTAGTAACTTCATTTCAGGAGATCTGCCTGACCATACATGAAGAGTACCCTAAGTGTCAGAATGGTATAATGTGGTATAAAAACCAACTGGTAGAAAACTCTGAAAATGGAGATCTATTTGTTTTCTCCACAGAATAGTATAATCATATTTGTTGTTTCTGTTTCATGCTACATTTTGTTTTAAAATATTTGCTATTTAAAATTCTGGATATCTTAACACACTGCCCTGAATTCATTTATCATTTCATTGAGGAGGGAAATAAAACATGTAATCCAGTTGTGGTTGTTGGTGGTGGCCTCATATGGCACTTCAAGCAGTGATAATTTGTATGACTTTCTGTATATTAAACCATACTTTAATATTGATTCTGTTTGTGGTGTATTAACTGTTATCCTTTCTTGGTAAAGGAAATGTGCTAAGCAGATAGTTACTGTTCTACATCAACAAGACAATTTTAGAGTCACATGAAGCTGTTGAAACCTACCACTCAGTAGTTTGTCTGCCAGATTAATCATCTTTATTGTCCCTTCTGGAGGTGTCTCTCTTCCTTCGTGCGAAATATTTCCAGCAGGCAGGCTTATCCTGAGAACTTATGATACTCCAAGGATATGATTATGTGACCATCACAGTTAATATTGTGCCCTACATATCAATAACATAGCCCAGGGTTTCAGAGCTGTCTTTTTTAAAAAAATGCAAATTACAGAAAATGTTTCCTAAAGCATTTTATTATATTTCAGAGTACATTTTCTCTCAAAATGCTCCTATGATTATTTTGTATTAGCTGTACTCCCTTCTCAGTGCAGTTAATTTAAAACACTTATACTTAAATTTATGCATATCGACCTCTTTTTTCAGCCCCTTTGTTTGCAACATTTAATTATTGTTAAATAATCAGTAAATACACTGCAGGAAAGGTACTGTGGGTCTACTGAATTTGTTTTTATGTCATTGGAATTCAAGTAAAAGTCAGTAGTTAGAATAAAATCATGTTTCTAGTGTTGCAGAGAACTACAGTATGCGACTACTCAAGAAAAATCTGGATTTGATTTCGTTCTTGTTAGTTTTATAATAATTTTAATAAATTTATAACTTGAAATGATATAAACTGCAATGTCATTTAAAATAAAAAAAGCACATGCAAGAAAGCAGGATGTTTTCAAAACTCTCACTATAAATTGGAGGACACCTTCCTGTTGTAGTATATTTGATATTGAAGAAAGGGCTAGTAACTGTCTTTAAGCCTCTAGAACTGTTTCATTGTTGATCTGACCACAGCTTTGAGAAGAAAACAACTTTTTAGAGAAAAATTTTGTTTGCATTTATGTATTAGACTGGAACTTTGGTCTTCATTTTTAATGGGCTGCTCTAAAAACATAGAACAATTTTACAACCTAGCTTGTGATCTAGATACCTAAATTAATATAAGTAAAATGATAGTATTATCTTTGCTGATGTTGCATTCAATGCTGCATTTAATGCTGCAATGTATCTTAAGAAGCCTTCATGTTACTAAAGATACTATGATGACAATTAAGCAAGTATATCAGGATAATCAGGTTTAATATTAGTATCTTTGAAACAATATCAAGTTTTAGCTCAGTTTTAAATATATTTCCCTAAATAAGTGCAGTTCTTTGTTACTTAATCTGAGCTGTTAGTAAGGGGGGGGAAAATTAACACTAATATTTGTAATCTAATGTATAAATACAAAGTAAAGCACTCTAAAACTAATTGCTTGCTTGCTTTTCTAAAAGCTCACTTGGCAATGTATCACATTCCAGACTTTTTTTAAGCCCAGTGAAATTTTGTAATAGTCTTACTTGGCGTCAGCTATTCCTGGCACAATATATTATTCCTCTTTCAGCACCTAGAGGATGTAACACACATCACTGAAACATTTTAATTTCTACTGTGCATGCTAATTTTAAATTCAGATCAGAACTTTGAGTATTATTTAGCTTGAAAACAGAAAATGTAAGCAAAAAAAGGCCATATTTGAGAACCTCTTTTTACATGACAGTTGATGGAAACATCAGTGATATTGTTTGCTAGCTTCCTTGTCTGTTTATGTGAATGTTTTAATTGTACACATATCTGTAAGCCAGTATAGCTAGAAGTACTAAATAATTTGCATCCAATTTGTATAAACTGATCTAATTTGCAATTTTTCTTCATTTGAGCTAAAATAGTCAGTGTCCTGATATATTCTCTTCAAACTTAATATAACCGTGGAGGCACATCTAAAGATGAGTAGTTGCAGACTGTGAGATGTGGAGGATAAGAATGAAGAAGCAGTAACAGTGTGATTTTATAAAAGCTGTAAGACTGCAAAAGTATGTCATACAGATACGTTTACAAAAAGAAGAAACCATTTTACCTTTGATTATAGTGCTTCAAAGAACAAGTGTATTTTCACTGAATTCTTATTCATACCCTGTCAGTAAACTCAAACCTCAGAGAAATTTATTCTGTTTAAGAAAAAGTTTTTTGAGGTGTCTTGTATAATTAATTTCCCCTCCGCAATTCAATTCAATTCTTTTTTTTTTTTTTCCACCCAATCAATGGACATCACTTACTGTACAGTGAAAAGAAGGGGAAATTTTGAAAAGAAGGATGTTCCTAATCAGACTGCATTACTTACTGGGAGCCAGTTTGATTGCATGTGACTAGTGCATTAATTTTTATCATTATTGTAGGTTATCAAGAAAAGCAATGAAGTGTCATCACTGAGAATAATTTTAAGTCAGAAATTGGATTATTTTTTGCTCCCAGCATCAGCAGGACTAGTAGGGTTCATGGCATCCATGGGTTCAGGTGTCTGCTCTGTTGCTATAAATGTTTGACTATGTTATGTTCGAGCAGAACTCATGATGAAAAACACTAACTCCAATTTTAACTGAACATGCCTATTTCTATACATAAATATAAAAAATTAAATCTTTAATTCATGTGTTTAAACAAAGCACAAATGGGTATAAAAAAGGACTCTGCAGTGAATCAGTAGTCGAAATTTGCCCATGTATAGGCAGGTATATCACTTCTACCTGCAGATTTGCATGTCAGTCAATAATATTATTCACAGGCTAACCATAAAGTTCATACAAGCTTGTTGTGGTTTGGTGGAGAATCTCAGTTTTGAAGGAGCTAAACTACTCTGTAGTGGTGACCAAAATTAATGAAGAAATCAGTAACAGTTGAAGTGATTGATTCCGGCCTAGGTGATTGACTCTATAAATATAAAAACTAACAGAAGTACTATGGTGGTCTTATTTCCCCAGACCGAAGACTTTTTCTTAGAGGGAAAAAAGGTAGTACAGAAAAATTGTTCAAGGGAGCTAAGGGTCTTTAAAGTGCCCAGCTTTGACTTAATTTGGCATCCAGTGAAACCAGTGGAAATATTTGCTCTAGTGAAAGCACAGGCAAGAAAACAATTACTTCTAGCAACAGTGAGGTTTTATTTTGTTAAATTGAACTAGTATGGTTGAAGTTGCAGTCTACTTTCATCAATACTTAAAATGGGGGGTACTAATTTACAATACATACTTTGGAACTATTCACTGTGTCAACCAACCCTGTTCAAAGTTTAATGTTAATAGATGGGCATCCCTCACTAGGGTTAACCTTAGGTAGAGATACCAAGGATAAGACTTCAAAAGAGTTTACTTTGTTTATAAAGGAGGGGATGCTCCAGAAAAGAAATCTTTTCCAGAATCAAAAACTACTGAAATAAATTAATAATATGATTACTAGCCTTTTTGTTAAAAACAGTTAAAAAGCAGTTGCCATTTCAGTTTAGATGTGTATATCCTAAATACTGTGCATATAAAAATCACTGAGCAATACCTGATGATTTTTCTTCTATAAAACTCCACTTCCAACTCTTCCAAATACAGTTATTAAGTCATCAACAGCAATAAAGGACATTTACAGCCATGTTCTTAATATGTATTCTCCTATTAAGGAGTTTTCCTGTACTGCATTTCATATTTTATTCCTTCAAAAAAAAAGAAAAATTAATATGAGTGTGCCCTAACAATGCTTCTATAAATATTGTTAAAGCATTGAATGCATATAGCATATGAAGTCCTAATACTGCATGGTTGTGGAATGACATTATCCCAATTTTTCTTGCCTTTAATGTGAGATAAACTGATTGATCTAATTCGTGTTTTCCACTTCCAATGTCTGTAACAGAAAAGAAAGAAGTTATTTAATATGATGAAGGTGAGTTTGCAAGGTTGCATAATTTTTAAGAATGTTTTGTAGGAAATTGAATTATCGGGTTGGCTAATATTTACCTTATTTTAAGAAATACAGTTGTGTGTGTCTTCAAACTGCCCATCCATTTCTGCCCATTCTCAAAATATATTTGCTTAATATCAAAGTGGCTATGAAAAGAAACAGAAAGTAAAGAAAAAATCAAATAGGTCCTGTTTTTCTAAATGTTGATAGACAGGGTTATCTATCTTGTCTGATAGACAGAACAAGCACACTTAGCCCAGTAAAATACCACACAGGTTTGTGAGCTGTAGAGCAGGCAAAAAAACAGCAGTTCTTTCCAATGTGTGTGTATATGTATATATATGTTTATGGTTTTAGCAGAGAACACTTCCCTGGACTCCACATCATTATATCAAAGCCAAAATGTTCCTTCCCCAAAATATTTCAAACTTAATGAATTGTAATTTTGACACAGCTTTGTTTTATCAGAATTTTTCTGTCCAGTTCACTTGAAATAATTATCCACTTTCTACAGAAGTATTCAGAAAACTGAAACTGACTTAGGGTAAGTTAGCATCTCCCATATCCTACCTCAGATGAGTAGCAAAGAGGCATTTTGGCTACACATAATCTGGTCTTTGTATAGAACTATATTATAAGACCAATTGTAAATACTTTTAATTTCAGTGTATTTTAACATAATTGAATAATACTTCAATTGCAAGGTGCACTACTACCTGAAGAGTCTGATTATTAAAAAGTTGCAACATATTGTAATTGCTGATTTTTAAAAATGATCCTGACTACTGAATCACTTGGTATTGCAGTGTCGTAGCCTTTGTGCTATCTAAGGTAGGGACAGGCAAAGTCAAGCAAGTTAACTTAAACCCATTGTGTCTGAGGATTCATTCTATCTGCGGGAAAAAAATACTCATGTAGCTGTCACTGATTTCAATGGAACTAGAAATTAACTTCTAGGAGATGAGTCCAGCAATTTATTTCTCCTTAGATTCTTCCTCATTCGTCATTTTCTGCACGTGGATACAGCACCAGACAAGTTTCATCAGCACAAAGTCCAGGCATGAGGCTATGGTTACACAGTATAGGGCATATCTATTTTGAAAGTATATTTTACAAGACTTGAAACTAATGCCCACTTGGACATATGTGTCTAAGCAAGCATGGCTGTTTTTCAGGTTCACAGATTTTATGGCTAAAAAGCAGCAATCTACCTGCCTACATGCAACGCATGTCCTCCTGTCCCTGTCCTCCTCTCCCTGTCCTCTCACAGTCTTCCAAGAAGTACAAAATGTATTCCACCTAGGCTTCCACCTGCAAGGCCATCTCCAGTTACCAGATTCTTATGTCTAAAGGGCTTTATCTAGTGCCATTGTTTCGGGGGTTTTTTTTCAGTATGACAAAATATGTAACTGAAAATCCTTTCGTATTGAGAGATCATATTTTTTCAGGCATGGTTTGTCTTGAACCTGGCTGTATTTGAACTTCAAAGGAAGGTGCTGCCAGTAGTTTCTGCATAAAGTCTTGTTTGACCTGTCATATATACATTTTAGAAATATGAATTCTTTAGGTAAAGGACAATTCCATAGCAGCCATAATGTGTGAGCCAAGTACCCAGGCTTGATCTTTTCCATTGTTTCACATACGTCCATAATTAGTAGGTCATCTCTTCTCCCTTAAATTTTTTTTGGGAGAAATCTTAGCTTTGCTAAAAGTCAGTGATAAGATTTCTGTGAAGCCAAGATTTTAACTGTGAGCACATGACCTTCTACTGGATTTTTTTATTATTATTCCAGACATCTAAATAGAAATTGGAAAATACTGGCATGCCACTATTTGTTTCATGCAACCCATATTCTGTAAGATTATATATTTGATATGATAGTAAGGGCTAATATTGCATATTATGATCTACTGGCTTTTTCTGCTCCTTCCTTTTGTGTGCACCCATGCTATGCATGACAGACTTACAGGGTAGTCTACACAGGCTGTCGCATCCCCTTGCCCTACCTGTACAGTCCACATGCTTTGTTACAAATAATTGCAGACACATTGCTGTCCAACCACTCCCATTCCAAATTTCACCTCTTTATTTCCTCTTCCCTGTCCAGATTTAAAATGCATGTAATGATTTTAGGAACGTAAAAACCCCTCAAAAACACAGTGTTAGAATACTGGAAGTTTAGGTTCTACAGTTGTTTTCTCTTGACCTGGTGCAAAGGAGAGCACATGCACGAAAAGCTTTCTCCCACATTCACCAGAGATTAGTCTGAACTCTGGCATTCATTGTTGCAAAACTTGAACTGTATAGGCCATGATGCTTATTATATCACAGCCTTCACAAACATATTAGTAATATCAAATATTAAGTATGAAATCCAAGTAGTTTTGGACAGGTGAAAGATGAAGAAATTTGAAAGTGCAAGTGCTGTATGAAAGAAGGTGTGTATTCTAGAAGGTGTAAGTCAACCATTATTATGTTGCTAATACAAAGTTAGAGAATACCATCATAGTTACATAGCAGCTCTTCACTATAAAGGTGTGTTTGCAGCAATGAAGCTATTGGTAACTACCCTCTTTGAAAATGGTGTGGCTTAGGAGGAAACAAAATTTCTGGAGGTAAGATCTGAAGAAAATGAAGAATCTCCATGTATAAGTCCTCCTCGAAGAATATGAAACTATTCTCACTGTTCAAGCCAATGATTTTTTTTATTATGTAAAGTTGTTATTACATAGACTCTAATGAAATGAATATTAATGGATTGAAAGACTTACCTTGATAAGTTATTAGGTGTAAAAAAGCTATTTCTTTGTTTACACCAGTATTATAAGTCTCAACAAACACTGTTCTCCTTACATAAGTCAGTTCTACTGAGGTTAAAAAGGCCTCCGTGTAGGCATCAGCATAATTTGGTCCTACATAGGGAAAACTTTATAAAATTGGAATGGTTATCACTATGAGTATTGGTTTTGCAGGAGTGACCATATTGTGTAATGTGCTGTGCACACAGGTAAGGCATTGTGATCTGGAACTTGTCTCAATGAGGTGAGTGGAGTTTGCCATTAAGTGAGACCCTTAGCAAAGGGAGAGGCAGAGGCAGAGATCAAAGCAAAGGACAAAGGCATGTGTAGAAGACATATGAAAGAAAATATCACTTGAGTGCCACACTATTCCTTCTAGGCCATATTCCATAATCAATTTGAATAAGTTAATTGATGTAGATACAGTTCAGCCTGGCAGAGATGATAATCTTAATTAGGAAAAATGGTCACACTACAGGGAAATAGACCACAACTGGAGGTGCGCTTGGAAGAAAGATCTGATGTTTTCAGTTGTGGAAATTGTTTCTAGCTCCTGCTTATAAGGCTCGTTTATCAACACCCCAAATGTTTTGTCATTTCACATGGTACAAGTAGCCTTTATAAAGGCAATGCAGTATTGTACAGGAAATACTGTTATTCCTGCCTGTATGCTTTCCCATGCAGAAGACAAGTCTAGAACCCAAGCCTCATATCCACCCCCCAGGCTTGGGTATGTAAGATGTCTGTATCAAGTGTATATTTAAGTGTATCAAGTGTCTATGTCAAGTGTATCTAACTTAAAATGAGGTGTATCTCTTATATTTAGGCACCGATAGTTTTGTATAACATTCTATCACTGTTGTTTGGAGATATCTCATTAAATTTCTTTCTGTGCATTGTTAGTACTAAAGCTACGCACTTTTCCATTTTCACTATGTAGCAGTGGAAATAATTCCTTGATAACACGGTAGTTTTCACCTTTGTCATGAGGGCTGTTGTATTCTTTCCTACTCACCATATATTTACAGTAGATCTATGCAACCAAAATATTAAAAAGTTTTAATGATTATATGCTCAAGAATTTCTGAATAAATGTCACTGGTGTAATATAACACCATCAAAAAGCACTATTTATAAAAGAGCTCCAGTTTTGAGCACCTCCAGTAAGACTACAGACTGAAAATTACTTTAATTGGCATTTATGTATTTCTGCATTCTACTTCAGAGGTTTATATGAATCACCACTACCACAGTGGTGATGAAGTATGGTGAAGTGGTGAAGTATGAGCACTTCAGCACTTCAGGTGGATTCATAGTCATGTTGCTTAAATTCCCCTTGTACTCTTTTCCACCAAAGGAAAAAAAAAATCTACTCCGAAGATGGTCCTATCCAGAACTGCTAGGGAGGTCCATTGTTTACCTAGCTACTGGAAAGTCATATACCAGGTGGGAAAAGTCATCATACCAGATGCAGAGAAATCAAGGAGCAAGTACAAAAGCAGAGTAAAAAACCTATGGTTTGCTGTACTCCTAGCAGTAAGCTCTGAGAGGATGGTAATACACATAATGGCATTGATGCAGTGTAAGTAATGGGTGAAACCCAGCTGTTTATACTTCTAGCAGAATTATATGAAATCAATTGGGAAAAAAAAAAAAAAAAAGACCAACAAAAAGGAAGCAAAATCACATTAATTTTGCTTCCAACCAGCATTTCTAAAATGCATTAAGAACTTTTGAACTATAACACAATCATAAAATTTTAAGTGCTTGATGGAATAATAATTTCTTGGAAGAGAGGTAGGAAGCATATTGGAGTGCAATAATGTGAAAAAATAACTTGTCTTATTTTAGAAGGATTGAGTCAGTATTCACTTCCATTTTACATTTAGTAATATTACATGTAATGTGGCATAGTTGCCAAGATAAAGAATTTCCCTGCACCTTTTAGGCTGCTGAATTTTTATCAGTCATATAGATGGGATTCTATTCAATAACTGCCTTTGAAGATATTGCTTTAGTAGGCTAACAGGAAGCTTGCATTTCAGAACATGGAATGGAGATTTCTGTTCCTTTTCTTTGTTCCTGGACCTTAGGAATTACCAAACATATCTAGGTTTGAACACTAGGTTGCCTGCTCTGCCTTTCACTACTTACATTACTTTAGGTTATGTCACTTTAAGTTAAAATAAATTATAAACCTTCAAATTCATGAGGACTTTAAGGGATATAAAGATATGAAGAAGTATTCTAAAAGGCCAAATAAACTGTTTTACTCTTTTCTCTCTTTTTTTTTTTTCTTTCTGAATCCTGAAGGTAGAAAATGACCCAATCTTTGAGGTCTTTTGGACTTGGCACCAACTCTTTTAATGATAGAACAAATTAAATGTTTTCTCAGGCTGTATACAAAATATGATATATGTAGGATATGCAGAAGTTTGATTTAACTTGGCCATAGGACACCAAGGGTTCCATAAGTCATGGAGCCCACCTATAGCTTTCTCCCACAGCTAGCATGGTAACAGAGGCAAGTTTTAGAATAGGCTGTCACAAAAGAGCTTAGACAAGCTGAAGAGTTGGACATTGTATGTGGTTTGGGCTAGGTGCAATGAGTATAAGAATCCTAAAAAAAAAAAAAAAAAAAAAGAGCTACTTCAGCAAAAATAACAAAACAAAACATAACAAGTCCCTAGAGTTTTGTCCAGCCCTAGAAATGAAGTTGTCTTTGGGTGCTGCCCTGTTTCATTTTAAACCACATCAGCCCACAGCTGCTGTTGAGACTTCCCAGTCTGAACACCTTAGAAAGCCCTACTACAGCCACTTTTACAGTCTGAAGAGGAGATGGTTTTCCTGTTCTAAATACTGGCTATCAACTGATGCACTCATCCAGAAAGCAGGAGGGTTGGATTCACTGTTTTTCCCCTCATCCTTGAGGAGGCTGTATATCCATACTACAAGAATCATCAGACTATCACCAGGGGATTGCACTGAAGGTGTGCAAAGCCAGTAATGGAGGCGATGCTGTCATTCAAGAAATATCATTCCCTGAGACCAGAATCTAAGACCCTGCTACCCTCCATCTTCCAAACCACTAGGCAACAGTATTCTTTCATCTCCCTCTTCCTCTTCATGGTCATGAATTTTGCATTTTTCATTTGTAATTTGAAGAAAGATTTTCCCGCCCAGAGGAAGCCTGCTGGTGATTAAGATATTCTAGAAAATATGGGCTTAAACTCTTAATTTTACTGACTTCATGGACAAGTGCATTATATAATCTCTTATATAAATGATGACTATAAACATTACTACCCCACCACATTCTCTAATTAAGTCTTTTAATGGGTGAGCTTGCTAACCCTGAGGCTCTATGGTTGGGAGTATATTTCAAGGCAACAGCAGTTGCCTTGCTGTAAACCTGGTAGCCTGCCTAGGTTCTCTGCCTTGTTCCCTAATGCAGACTTGCTGATAGCTAATTTTTCAATTGAATTTTGCACATCTCTAGATTAAGACCCCTTATGGCTTCCTCTGAGAGGCCTTCCCTTAACTTAGTCATTTTTCATGATACCTGGTCTAAATTTTCCTTGTCGATTTCATTTAACTCCTTCAAATTTTATAGCTTGTTCTCTCATTGACTACTTGAAAATAGGAAAGAAAGTGAACAGATTCTCTCAGACTGCAGTTACTAAACAATTAGAAGTGAATGCAGGTTCAATGATAGAAAAAAAGAACAAATTATCTGTTTCCTTATTCATATGCATGAATAATTCCCATTGGTGGTTAATGAGAACTTCAAGAAGCCACACAACAGAGAAAACTTGCATTAAGTCATGTATGTGAACTGATTACAACTCAGTCTCAGGCGAATAGCAGAAAGTTTTGTCCCTCAGAGGTACATGCATGCGTTTGGGAAAATAAGACTACAAACTTAATCCAAAAAGAATAAAGCCTGTCCTCTCAGAATATTTTCCATTGTGCACATGCAATTCCAGAGATTTGCTTATGATTAAAAGGGTCTAAATATCTCTGTAACCACATGTATCCTTGTGCCTCTCCCATGTGTGAAGGATCAGCTAGGATAGCTGATAGATACAAGTCACTAGTTTCAGAGTTAACATCAGGAAAACATCTTTGCTGGCTCATATTTACACACAATATTGCATTGGCTTTATCAAATGATGTGTTTTACAAGCCAATTCAGTTAAACCAGTCAAAATTTATCTGGAAGAGGGCATGTCAAATTTTTGCTGATTCTTTCCTGATTCAGAGCAGGATTTAAGACCATCCAAATACAAGACAATAGATAAATATATTTTATACTAATTTGACTTTAGCCAATGTAAAAATCATGTTTCTGCTTTTTCCATCCAAGTTCTACAAGCCATCTCAAGGGACAGGAGATTCCAGATTTACTATAAGTGAGTGTAAGGCTCAGCGATAATCTGACTTGGGAACAAGAAGTGCTGCTTCTTTTGTGAGCCAGATTTCACAGTCTTAGGGTCTAGTTTGAAAGGTACCTAGGCAATTACAGGTTGAAGTATACTCTTCATTTTTGGAAACACCCACTAAAATCATTATGCTTAATACCTCTGAGATCACACTAGGCATCCATCTACATCTTCAAACACCTAAATACTCTTTACAAATCCAGCCTTTAGGCTGGTGTTTCATGGCTCTGGTTTTGATGACAAAAGCTAAATTAGCGTCCCTCTTCCCCAGGCACCTATTCCTCCCTCTTCTCATCCTAAGTTTACAGCCCCTCCCATCTTACAGTACAGCTCTTTAGAGGCATCATTTCCAAAATGACTGGGAATTTAAAAAAAAAAATAAATATCCAAACACAGTAGGTAAGAAGGGCAGTATTTTGACAGGGATTTTTTCAGTGCACGGTTTACCCTCAGACAGCTTTATCATCACAAGTGAGGCAACAAGCTACACCACACATGGCAGGAATTTTTCTTGGGGCCAGATTGCTTATTCATTAGTTTTCTGTCCATAAAAAAGGTAAAAATGCCTTAATCACATCCAATAGAATTTCCATAACTATTTTGTAATTACCAAGACTCTTGATAATGTGATTTCTTTGTTTTGACAAAAAAAGTTATATGAGGTAGACCATCTCTGTCCATGATGTTTCTTTATTTGTACATTTTATTCACTGCCTGTTGTTTATTCAAAAGGGGCCTAATTCAAGCCAATAGATGTGAAGGAAATTACTCTGATGAGCTTTGGAATATCACCTTAAAAATTAAGTAGCACAATTTTCTTGAGCTATGATTAGTCAGTCTTCCTTTCTAGTGAGCTCTTTCGAAGACTTTTACAGGTGATTTTTTTTACAGCGCTTTTCTAAGATTATCAGCCTATGACATGATCTCTTCTAAATACAGCATGGTACCTAGACCTCAGAGGCATTCACTCATTACATGTCTCTGAGGGGTCAGACACTTAATGATATTCTTATCAACATCAGTGTAAATAAATGCAGAATGTACCTCTTCAAGTACTGAATCACAGAATCACAGAATTGTTGAGGTTGGAAGGGATCTCTTGGGAACACCTAGTGGAACCCCACTGCTCAAGCAGGGTCAACTAAAGCAGGTTGCCTTTGTTGAACTTTATGAAATTCTTGTCTGCTCAGTTCTCCAGCCTGCCGATGTTCCTCTGAATGGTAGCGCAGCCATCTAGTGTATTATAGCCATTCCTCCCAGTTTTGTATCAAACCGGATCAGGATGAGCCCTTCCCCATCACCCAAGTCATTAATAAAGAGGTTAAATAGTATCGGTGCCGGTATTTGACCCCTGGGGTATGCTGCTAGTGACTGGCCTCCAACTGGACTTCATACCACTGATCACAACCCTTTGGGCCCAGCTGTCCAGTTTTCAATCCATCTCATTGTCCACTTATCTAATTCATATTTCATCATCTTGTTTATGAAGTTAATATGGGAGACAGTGTCAAAAGCCTTACTAAAGTCAAGGTGAACAACATCCACTGCTCTCCCCTCATGTATCAAGCTAGTCACATCATAGTAGAAGGCTATTGGGTTGGACAAACATGATTTCCCCTTCATAAAGCCATGATGGCTACCTCAATCACTTTCTTTTCCTTCGTGTGTCTGGAATTGGCTTCCAGGATTAATTACTCCATCACCTTCCCAGGGACTGAGGTGAAGCTGACTTGCCTGTAGTTCCCCAGATCCTTCTGCTTGAAGACCAGAGTGACGTTTGCTCTCCTCCAGTCTTTTAGAAACATTTTGCAGTCCCCCTGACTTTTCAAAGATAATTGAAAGTGGCCCTGCAATGACATTGGCCGGCTTCCGTATCACTTGTGGGTGCATCACATCAGGCCCAATGGACTTGTGTATCTCCAGTTTGTTTAAGTGTTCTCAACCCAATCCTCCTCCACTGAGGGAAAGTCTGCCTTGCTCCAGACATTTCCTCTGGTCTCAAGGACTTGGGATTCCCAAAGGCCAATCTTACCTGTAAGACTGAGATTAAGGCATTGAGTAGCTAAGCCTTTTCTGTGTCCTTTGTCACAGAACTGCTACCCCATTCATCGTGGACATGCATTTTTTCCTAGTCTTCCTTTTGCTGTCTATGTACTTGCAGAATTCTTTCTTGTTGCCCTTCACATCCCTTGCCAGATTCAAGTTCAGGTGAGCTTTGGCTTTCCTAACTCCATCCCTGCACAATTGGACAGTATCTCTATATTCTTCCTGGGTCACTTGCCCCATCTTCCACCTCTTGTAAACATCCTTTTTATCTCTGAGTTCAGTCAGGAGCTCCTTGCTCATCCATGCAAGCTTGCTGACACTTTTCCTTGTTTTCCTGCTTGTTGGGATTATTGAGCTTGGAGTAGGTGATCCCTGAATATAAATCACTTCTCATGAACCACTCTTCTCTCCAGGATCATGTCCTATGGGATTCTTTCAAGAACCTCTCTCACAGGATCACAGAATGGTTGAGGAGAGAAGGAAACTCTGCAGGTCATCTTGTCCTAAGCCCCTGATCAAGAAGGGCCACCTGGAGCCAGTTGCCCAGGACCATGTCCAGATGGCTTTTGAATGTCTCCAAGGATGGAGGCTCCACAAACTCACTAGGCAACCTGTGCCAGTGCTTGGTCACCCTCACAGTAAAAAAGTGTTTCCTGATGTTCAGACAGAATCTCCTGTGTTGCAGTTTGTGCCCACTGCCTCTTGTCCTGTCACTGGGCACCACTGAAAAGAGCCTCGCTTTGTCTTCTTTACACCCTCACTTCAGGTATTTATAGACATTGATGAGATTCCTCCTCCAAGCCTCCTCTTCTCCAGGCTAAACAGTCCCAGCTCTCTCAGCCTGTCTTCATATGAAAGGTGCTCCAGTCCCTTAATCACCTTTGTAACTCTCTCCAGTAGCTCCATTTCTCTCTGGTATTGAGGAGCTCAGAACTGGACACAGCACGCCAGGCATGGCCTCCCCAGTGCTGAGGGGAAGGATCACCTCTCTTGACTTGCTGGCAACACTCCTCCTAATGCAGCCCAGGATGCCATTGGCTACCTTTCTCATGAGGTCACATTCCTGGCTCACGCTCAACTTGTTTTCCACCAGGACCCTCAGGTCTTTTTCTGCAAAGCTGCTTTCCAGCCATGTGGCCCCAACAGGCACTGCTGCATGAGGTTATTCCTCCCTAAGTGCAGGACTTTACATTTGCCTCTGTTGAACAAAAGAAACAGGCCAAAGTCTGTTCTCCTGAAGTCCAGGGTGGTGATCCTGCTTTTTTCCCTGCTCTAGCCTGTTAAGATCCTGAACTCCACCATCCCATGGTTACTGCAGGCCAAGGCTGCCTCTGACTTCCACATCCCTGACCAGTTCTTCCTTGTTTGCAAATACCAGGTCCAGCAAAGCACCTCTCCTTGTTTATTCCTGGATCACCTGTGTCAGGAAGCTGTTGTCAATGCATTCCAGAAACCTCATAGTTTGCTTTTGCCTTGCTATGTTGTCTTTCCAGCAGATGTCAGGGTGATGAAAGTCCCCCATGAGAACCAGGGTCTGGGAATATGAGGCTTCTTCCTGTTGTTTGAAGAAGGCCTCAACTACTCCTTCCCTATTAGGAATGGCCCATGTTGGTCTGCCCACCAGTTCCCATCCCATCAGCTCTCAGCTGGCTCATCATCCATCACAAGGCAGGACTCCATGCATTCCAGCTGGTCTTTCACATATAGGGCAACTCCCTCTTCTTGCATTCCCAACCTGTTCTTCCTAAGGGTACTGTGTTTCTTCATTCCAGCACTCCAGTTATGTAAGCTATCCCACCACATCTCCATTATTCCAATGAGGTCATAATCCTGTAACTGCACACAGACTTCTAATTCCTCCTGTTTCTTTTCCAGGCTGTATGCATTAGTGTACAGGCATTTCAGAGGGGCACCCAAGTGTGCCGGTTCTCCAGAAAGGGCATGAGAGCTTTCCTCACAAGGCTGTTGCATAAGCACTTCCTTATTTACATGCCTGTGTTTCTGATGATCCTGCTTTAGCCTTGTTTTGTTGATTGCTATGTCTCTTCTGTTCACACCACCTCAGATCCTTTGCCTGCCTACCCTATCCACCACTTGGTATCATGGAGGAAAGAATCAGCAAAAATTTGGCATGCCCACTTCCAGATAAATTTTGACTAGTTTAACTGAATTGTACATGGAACAGCCTGAAAGACATAGATATGCCCCAATTACACAATTACCCATATTCTCAGATACTAAAAGTAATATACTGTCTTCCCACCACCACTAACATGAGCGGCTTTCTTGTCTCTTGACCCACCATCACCAGATGCAGGTCTGAGAGCCAAGACTAAGAAAAGAAATTTGGAAACCAGTCAGGCTCAAGGCTTGATTCCTTAGTTTCTAGCATGCTAATTGACAATATTTTCTGGAAAATACTCAATGGCTGCAAACCAGATCAGCCAAATGGGCAACAGGTCAGCTGGTGTTATTTACTGATGTAAATAACTTCACAGGTTGCAGGAAATAATCGTGCTGCACCTGTTTCAATTCTTTGTCCTTTTCAGTTTTGTTTGTATTACTTATCTTTTGCCTATCATGAGAAAGCATATTACAATTTAATGACAGCAATAAAAAATAATTCCAGTAAAATTTTACATAATACAGAGGATTAAAACCATATACAATGTTAAAACCTTTGCCTCTGGAAAAGCAATCTGAAAGGCAGAAGGACCTGCACACTTGTTGCTTGAACAAACTTCATTTTACGTTATTTGTGGGACAACTGTTCATAGTTTAGTCCCTCTCCCCATGCTTATTGGCATTCTCTTTTAAAGACACAGATGACTGCTTTGCTATTGCCCAAATAAGCAACAGAGTTTCAGCCAGTTGGCTTTAGAATACCCAAATTTGGGGGCTGATTTTGCTTCCTTCTCACTTTTACCCCTTAATTTTTAATCACATGTACACATCGGCTAGCTTTCTTGTCAGTCATTTTTTCCTCTCCATTGTTTTAAAATGCACATTGTATATGGATGAACCCCTTTAACACTTCCCCCTTTTAAGAAGGGTGTAACCCCTTTCAGCCTTGTCTAGCTGTGATTCTTTGAAACCAACTTTTGAGGGTTTGAGCTGAAATCCATTCTCAATACTGGTCAGTATCACTTCTCTAAGACAGGAAGAGGATAAAAAGCCGTTATACAAAACATAAATGACAGGCACATAGTGCTGTTTGATTGCAACCTCCTGTGAAAACGGGAAAATCAGCAGAAAATTCAGTTTCTAATAAAGTGTTTTGCTTATTTTTATAAATTTGGCACATTTAAAACATTACTTCATTGCTCTTCATTGGCAGAAAGATTCAGGGGCTTGAACTGTTAAGTATTGCTAAAGTTATTAGACTTTGATTGTTCTCAAATAATCCTTTTAGGAAACCATGGTTTTGCTCAGGTCTGGGTTTGTGTTGTGTGCTTGAAGGGGCATTTTGCTTCAAAATGTAATGCAGTATTTGACTCACCTATACATTTTCAGTCTTGCATTAGATTCTGACACATTTGTTGGGCAAACATGATTGATGCAGTTCCTGATTAATAAAATATAAGCTTTCATTATTCTTTATTTATTACTTTAGTTAAACTCCTGCCAAATACCACACTATAGCCTTTTCTTCAGTAACATGTTGAGATAAAGGATTTTATGATGCAGTTTTCCTCCCAAGGGATGATTTCACCTCTTGGTATCGTAGTTCATTATCTCTGCAGTTATATTATCTTTTTTGGTATACATTTTGGAATATCTAAATTTGATGGGCTGTAGGCATTTAATTCTAATCATTTTGCTAGGAATAATAATTGAAATTCTGTAGCAAAAACAGAATTGGAAGTGTAAAGAAAAAAATCAATTTTAAATAATATATAATATTTAATATCAGACTTATTTGTTTCTTATTGTTGTGTTATAAGCAAAATTTTAAAAGGTTGACTTTGACAGTGTATGACAGAAGCTCAGATTTACAAGGAAATTAAAATGTTCTTGATAAGAAATTGTAATAATAATAAGAAATTAGTATCTTCTGTAGATTAAATGTTCTTTATCTTAGTAGTAATGACTACAGAGGTGTTTAGCAGTTTTGCTTAGAACCCAGAAAGGAAGTGTATATCTTAGTCCATGCTGGACTTTGTACTTGTAAAATATTACCTGAATGTTTTGTGGGGTTTTTTGTTTGTTTGTTTTGTTTTTTTCCTTTGAAAAGGAAACATAAGCTTCATTTAATCTTAACCATTTTAAAGGCAGCTTTCCAGTAGACAGGTGGCCAGCATTTTCTGGAGAAGGAGATGGAAAGAAGAACAACTAACTAAATACAACTCAAATATTTTTAGAAGTGCACATTCGTAACTGTTTCTTTAAAGGTCTTTGACTGTGTGCTATACAAATTACCAGCATAATTCAAGCCACATGATTCAAAGGAAGAAGCAGTCCTCTGGTACTTTAGTTGTCTTCTACACTACAGTATAGCTGTTTTGTCAACTTCAACAGCCTGAAGTTAAATATCTAGTTTCTATTTAAGCACAAATTTAGCTATTTCAGAAAGAAATCTGCAGAAACCAACATACATATCAGGGGCATGTTTAGGCTAGCCAGAAACAGAGCCCGAATGGAAAACCATATTTTCAGTCTCACAGTGTCGAGTTGCCTAACTTTAGGCCCTGAATGGGCACGTACCACAACTTCAGCTACTTCCAGAAGTTATTCACTTGTCATGCTCTTGTCCCATAGAGCTCTCAAGAAGTATATCACCTACTTTCTTTTACTCCTACTTTCTTACGCAGTGACATAGGGGTTACAACACTTGTTTCAGTGCCTGCTGGGATTTGAAACTTCTTTCATTTTCTAAGCAAATATTACTAAATACCAGAATAGTGAGTATTCTAGGATAGGAACTTCCCTGCTGTATTTAGTGTTTAAAGTTACTATGATGTAAGGTGCTCAATGACACTAAAATTCAGTTCTTACTTCTCTCCCTAGTGGTTGCTTTACTTACTCTTTTTTTTTTCCTTCTACCCAGCAAGCATTTAATTAGACTGTGCAAAGTAGAGCACCTTCAAAAGAAATTTAGAATACCTTTCACTAGTAGCTATTGCTATAGCTTGATGACTAACATAGTCACTTAAAAAAAATGTGGAGAGCTACAACAGAGGGGGCAGAGTATAAAACAGAACCTAGATCCTTTACAGCTTGGCTGAGTCCATTAACTGTCGAGTTAATTGATAAAAGAAGGAATAAATTTAGTCTCACTTCCTGCTCTCTTTTTGGGCAGAAATAGTTGTGTTTTCACAATGTAATTTTCAGATGAGTTCTGTATGTGAGATAAGGGAAGATACAACTCAGCTGATATGAGCTACACACTAGAGAGAGAGCAAGCTTCTGGGGTGTACACCTAGATGCCAAAATATGGGCACCTGAGCAGCTGTTGGGCAAAATAAAAAATCTAGATGTCTACAGAACCTAAAAATTAAAATAAACAAAACATAGGCATCTCCAGAAATTACCAAAGTTTTGGTCTCAGAAGGTGCTAAATAAGTGTTTTGAGAATTTAAACTTCGGGTGTGGTACTAAATGTCTGTAAAGTGTATATTTACATGGTTAAATATTTGTATGGATTTGAGCAGATTACTGCAAGAGAAAGTACATGTAAAGTAGTGTTTGAAGTAGAGACATGCAAGACTCTAGACCACATATATTAAGATTCACTTTTCTGTAAGCAGTAGTCCTAATTCTGATCTACAGTTGCACAGCAGTATGATTCAATTTGTCATTTGGTTGTGAAATGGTACTCCATACTGAGATTGGATGTCCTTTCCAAACATTGATACAAATGTAATAAGGCTGAGTTGCCACTGTGAAAATTGTATAGCCTCAGTAGATGGGAAACATATCTCAGTCAGGAGGAATCTTGGGAGCTGAGTAACACAGGGCAGCAGAAAAAGAGAATTGCTATGATGATGTATTATCTGTGGGTGGAAAAAATATGACTATAGAGACAATTTGCTCAGCATGGTCATGAAGTTGTGTAGCTTAAGGAAGCAACAGCAGAATGAAAGCAATTCCTTTGGAAAAAAAAAATCAGGTTTGGGTGTTTGTGGTTTCATAGTATTGTTTGTTCCACAGTGGACTAATAATTTCTTCGGATTTTTTAATTTCATTTTAGAAAAATACAGTTATATCATTTATAGGTAAAAACACAGATGTTTGGATTATCCTTCTGTTCCAAATGCTAGCTAAAATGATAAACCGAAAGTGGAAAATATTGAAATAGTACACTTAGACACAATGTTTATTTAACATTATTAACTGTACTTAATATTTTGTTCCAAATGACCTCAAACCTTTATTCAAGCCTTATAAATCAAGCCTAAATACAATGGGATGGGGTTTTAAAACCTAATTTTGGGAGCAGTTAATTTTCTGTTTTTGATGACTTACTTTGATATGCTCTTTCACCACGAATGTGAGGACTAGAGATGAAAGTTGAGCTTTTCAGCAGTAATGTGATTCTGAAAACTACAGACCTCAGAGAGCAGAAAATAAACTGGGGGTACCTTAATAAATGAAATTAATAACTAGATTAAGCAGCACAGATATTTTTGCATGCACTTTTTATGATGGCATGTAAGAGACAGACTCTCAAAAACAGCTGGTGTGAAAATACTATCTTTCTTAAAACCTAAAGGTGTCTGAGGTCAACCACACAAACCAGACCTCCAAGATAACCATCTGCTTTTGAAAACATGTCTTCATACATTAATATGCAGCTGCTTCTTGGTTGGATAGTAAGAAGCTGGAGACAAGTAAGGCTGAGAGAAATTGGTCACTGGAAGGAATGAAAAAACAGACATTTTACCCAGACTTATGAAGGCAAAAGAAAGAGAGATAATTTTCAAACCAAGTTACCCATGCATTTTTTTTATTTATTTATTTTCTCTGAGACGAAGGAAAGATTGTAGATGACACTAATATTTTTAGTCTTATGGTCATTCATTTGGGACTAACAAGACTGAGTTTGCAAGGTTTTATTCTTTTCTTTGTCTCACGAATTACATCTTAGAAAGTTCTCAGATATATTTTCATAGTTTGAAGTGCATTAGAATGTGACTCAGGGATATATATGCCAATACTGCCCTGTAAAAAGCCGTTGTCAAAGAGGAACAAGTATGTTTCAGTGCCACACTGAAGAGCGATGCAAATAACCATACTCACAGAAAAGCTATTTATCTAAATCGCCACCACTCTTAAAAGGCTTTAAAATACATGAAAAGCTTGAATATTTTTCTCATCATAAACAAGAATTCAAAGCTGAGATCAGCCACCACTCCACTAAAGCCACTTTTCCTTGATATGGCTATAGGCAGTGAGCATTAAAATATCCAACATCTCAAGGTTGACACATCTGCCAAGATGTCTCCTTGTTGTGCTGAATCAATTTGTGTAAATGTGTTTGTTTAGAATGAGACAAGTGTACTGTGCATAGTTTAGGCTTAATACCCTGTTGTTATGCTGAAGGTTTTTTGCATGTGTATGCACCATGTTTTTGTTAATTATTGCTATTGTCGTGTATACTCTTATCATAAGCAGAAGTCTGTTGTGCACAGTACAGTACAAACATCAAGCCGAAAGCTGATCCAAATAGTTATAGTCAGCAAACATGAAGTTTCTCTCACAACAATGCTCTTCTGTTTTATGCTAAAGAATCTAAATTAAAAAAAAAAAAAAAGAGGGAGACCAGGAAGATTATAAGAAGCAGGCCCTTGGGAACAAGATACGAGGGAGATGATAAAGACTTATGATTTTCATTAAAAGATAAATCTGATGCAGGTCTAGAAACACAAAAGTCATCAGAACTGCAAAGGAGACTGGTGAATCCTTTCCTTAACCTGCTTCCTGAAAACATGCAAGAATTGGGTGACTATGAGGAGTGGAGTAGTGGAAATAGGATGAAATGCAACAGTACAGTATCCCTGATGGTGCACAGTAACAGTTACACCAAGAATTTGTCATAAACTGGAAGATCATCAGCTGGAAACAAATGAAAAATAAGGTGTCCTTATTAGTGGATCAGAAGATGACACTAAGTCACCAATAGAAAACAGCTGAGAGAAAGGTAAGTGTGATTCTAGAATATGCAGGGAGAAATGCTTCCAGTAGAAAACCCGAAATATTAGTATCACTCTGCACAACACTTCTCTGGAATATGATGTACTACTCTGATCACTCATATTAAAAGGAAAAAAGAAATTATTCAATCTGTGTGGGTAAAGGTAAGTGCTACTGGGATAACCAAAGGATTAGAAAGTTATAAGAGAAGAATGTTATTTGTAAATACAAAAGTGAGTTAAACAGAAGGGTGAAAGAGTTATTTAAGCTAAAGAATAAAAGATTACAAACTGCTCATGGATACACTGAGTCTGAACACTGAAATGCTTTCACCTGTCAGAGTGGTACTTGAACAGCCTTTCATTACAGCTAGCAGGGACAAGACCCAGCTATAATATGGTTGTTGTTTCAATCAAGACCATTGAAAGTAACATTCAGTTGTTTCCAAACAAGGAAATAAACTCAGTGGTTGGGGAGGTTCACTCCTATCAAAAGTTACTGTGCATTTCTGGGCCTTCAGACAAAATACTGATCTAATCCAGTCTTGAATAGATTTCTCTCATGTCTCCTGGCAAAGGCAAAGTAGCTTTCCTGATCACTGCAAATCCTTCATTGCTTTGAACACCTTTCTTCAGGAAGTCTTTTCTTTTTTTTAGGCCAGAATATTTGCAAACTCCTTGTTAAGCTGCTCTTGAAATGCCTTCCACTCTCTTACTTCAGTAGCATAATGTGTTGAGGTAATAAACTCAGGTCAGCAGGGTTCTCTGAAACATCAAGTATATTTATGATGCTTTGGAAATGTATCGACCAAGTGAGGTAAATGAGAAGACATGATGGGACAGTGGAAACTTTGCAGGTTCTTATGAAACTGAGAGACCTGGGTATTTAACTAGCAAAATAAACATCAAAAATTATATTACCATGATTATAACTAGCTCACAGAAATGCAGCATTTATAGCAAGCCTCTAGTAGTAGAAGCATTTCTAAACCAAGAATATCCCAGATAAAAAAGGTCTACAAATCTACAAGGTCATCTCTTTTGTGAAAATAGCATTTGACCATGCAGGGAGTAAAAAGCCAAACAAAAAATAATGTATTTCCATTAATTTCACTTTTGAATTATAAATTTCTGCCTTTTTTAACATCTTATTTTAGAAGCACATCTATAATTGATAGGAAAAGTTTGATTATTTTCCTGTGCTATCACATACTTTAAAATAATAGAGCCTAGAGGTGCAGAAGGAAGCTGCATTCTTCCTAATTGGGTTCATCTGAACTTTTTACAATCTACTCTGAGAAAATTTAATTGATAATTAACAGCACTTCAGATCATCTACTCGTGAGACTTTAAAAATACATTAAAAGCTGACAACTCATTGACTGAATGAAAAACAGTGTACACAATTAAATATAAAGAAAATCTTGATTGCCTAAATCAAAGCTTACTGTGTTGCACAGATAAATGAAATCTGTTACATGAAGACTCCTTTTAATGTCCAAATTGGTTTTTAAGTAGCAAATATATTAACCCTCAAAGTCTTCAGTTCCACACCACATGTCTCCCTTTCAGAGACCAAAGGGGAGCAGGCTGTCCATTATAGCAGTCAGAGTCGTTGTCTTCTGTGAATCACAGCTTTCAGCTGCTGATTTCTGGCACTAGGAAGTAGGAAGTTATAGATGTCGCAACACTTAACCACACATTTTCCTGACCAAGTCCAGGCAGAGATTCTTCAAGGAATGAATCCCTTGTTCACCAGATTCACTGAATTAGAGATTTCCCAATATACTTTGCATCTAAGTAGTTAGTGGATTTATTCCAATGTTGATAATAATGCACGCATCTGTTGCCTATATGCTGAAGATAAAAAGTACCTATACAACCCCAAAAGGCAAGTTTAACAACCTTTCATCTCTGTTTCCTACCTAGATAATCTGAGGTACAGGAAAACTGCAACACACTTTTGCTGCAGTCAGTGTCTGAACTGGAACCAGCAATAAATTGATGCTGATTCTTAGGTTAAATTTTAGCCTTAAGACCACATGTTTTCTTTAAGCACCAAAAGAAAAAAAGCACACAATAATGTTAAATACATACAGGAAATGCAGGAAATTATAAAGAGTGGAAATTCAAATAAATATATGCGCTCCACTGGTGCATCTATAGGGAAGATAAGGATAATTTTATATGACCATGTGCCACTCTTAGGAGGCTTTTTCAAAACAGTTATTTTTCTCTCACCATAATAAATAAACTCCAAAAGTAGAAGGATATTGGTAAGATACAGTAGCTGACTGAAATATTCCAACCAACTGTAGATGGGATAAAATAATAAACAAAGGTCCATGTTTGACAGATGTTGAATAATTTTTACCTAAGTAGGGAAAGGTTCAACACAAGAGAAACCTTAAAATATTTGACACCTTTGAATACCATCAGACAAACACACAGGCAAGCAAGCCATAAATCCCATGGTGAAGATACATGAAGTTGACATGTTTTTGTTAAAAGAGAGCAAATATTAAGCTGTGAACAAGAAAGTATATTTGTTCATTCTAGTGGGGTTGCCAACTCAACTCTGACTCTTTTTGTATGGCTCATTAACTTTTTGGAAATACAGGTGGTCCCTTTGAGACAGCCACAAATTGGCAGGAGTATCAGCCTCTCAATAAATATACTCTTCTGTGGCTGATTCCTGGGTGCCAGTTCTCCAGAACAAGTTAAATTACATGAAGGAGCAATACCATTGGCATGAACAGCTTGGTAAAGTAACCATAGGATTTCTTCTCCTTTTTCTTCCTTCCTTAGCATAACTTCACTGCATAACTTCTTTGACTTGGGAAAATGCAAATCAGTTATAAATGCAAATCATTTATAAAAAAGGACCATGGAACTGAATTATGCAGGCAAAAGAATATATATAATGCTTAAAAAGTGTAATCCTCATCTCTTTCCTGGAAGCCAGTTACAGTAAAACACTTGCTAATGGAGAAAAAAACAATAAAACTTCACTTGAATTATACAAGGGCTTTGAGGCCATTCCTACAACTACATCTCACATGCAACTCACTGTGACTTCTAAGGTAATATAGGATGAAGATTCAGCATGGGCAACTTCAATGGTGTCAGACCCTGGTCCCAAGTCTTAAGTCAACCTGGAAATGTTTAGCCTGAATAATCACGGCTTGTGGCTGCAACTGCATCCCATGTTCCAAAAGAACAAGACATAATGCTGAGGATGATAAAAGGAGGCAAAAGACTTAGCGCAGACTCTAGATTCCTTCTCTGTTTTCACCAGTGCTAGTGAGCTGTGAATCAGATCTTTACAGAGTGAGGAGCTTCAATACAACTGTAAATGTAGGTTTAGGAACACTGATAGTCCTGAAACAAACAGTGGACTACTCAAGAATGATGACATGAGATATAAGTCTTCTTATGAACTATTGGCACAGAGCAATTTCAGAGTCTAGCTAGTACTAGTAATTATTTCTACTGGGATTGGCAAAAAAAATTGCATAAGGGATTAAGTATATGAGGATTGTTTCAATAATGCCTTTGGTTCTTATTTTCAAGTTTCATGCTTCTGTCAGAGTGTGGAAACAAGGAAAATATGCTTTTAATATTACTCATTCAAACTCCCTTTAGAATAGGAACAGTTGTTTTTGTTTGCAGTGTTCTTTTCCCTTAATTCAGAGAGATGATTTGAGTGAGAAGAAGATGAATTAGATTCCTTTTGCTGTTTATTTAATTTATTGATTTTCCCAGCCAGACAAACCAAAGCTACTTCAGACACCTGGAGGAAAATCAGAGATTTTTTAAAAGACCCAGAGCAAATTAGTTATTCATCTTATACTGAATTTCAGTGGTATGCTCATAGTGAAGAGACTTTTCCATCTCTTAATCTCTTACAGAAGAAGTGTGTGTGTATACATGTGTTTCTCTGTTACGGATATATATGAGAAAAAAAATTATAACAATTTAAAATCAGGATTAAGGACAAAAGCAGTTTCTGCATCTCCCAACAAACCGATTAGATGATAAATATTTAGCAGAATAACACAATGTTTGAAATGAACTGCTCTTTCTAAAGAAGTGCAAATAATATTCTCTCTGATTATAGACATCGTAGCTGAGCAGGGATAAGAGATGTTGTAAATCCATTAGTGAAGCGCTGCTTGCCTTCATTTCTGTTTAATATTTCTTAAAGCTATAAAATTGTATTATGTTAATGTAATGTACAGTCCAAGTGATAAAGGCAGCTAATGTGATTACCACTCACTGTGCTATAAACCTTTCAGCAAAGCTGCAGACAAATGGGTATTCAAGTCTTTCTGATGATGATGGTGTTACACAGAGCAGATCACAAGTTGAAGGCATCATCTGGTTGTTGGGACATTCTTATATGCCAAAAGGTTTAAGTAGATACTAGAACTGAATTTCAAGGCAGTACTCTCACTTCTTATTTTGTGGTGAGTTAGCAAGGCCTAGCAGACCAGAGGTCCTTATTTAAACTATGTATGCAAAGCACAAACCTAGCATGATGTCACTATTGTGACTATTCACATGCAGAACAATTATCACAGATCAGATCATAGAGAGAAATTTCAGTTTTTCTGGTATTACTACTCTCCTCTTCATCTTGCTTCCAAAATAAGAAACAGTTTACTGAAAATGCTCGAGAATCTTCCTCAATTTTCTTATGATCATGTAACATTTATTCTTTTCAGTTATTCCCCTTTCATCATTCTGAAGTGACAACTTTACCTCATCCATTCAACTTTACATTACAATTTGATTCTGTAATTCTATTAGAGAATTCTAATTTACAATAGAATTCTAGTTCACGAACAGAAGTATTGAGAAGAGCTAGAACAAAACTCTGAATATGGGGTCAAGGCATTAACTCTTTTATTGGAGCTTGGAATCCAAAGACTGATCTTTTCTGGTAGGACAAATTTACACATTCCTTTCCAGGAAACTTGAACTGGATAAGAACAGATGGAAAGATTATCTTTGCAAGACAGGCAGCCAAACAGTCCATTAAAGGGTCCGTTAAAGCATCCATCTGACATGGCCTTTCCCTCTCATGCATTTGTTGCAATAGTCACTGCAGCCTCTGCCCACACATATCTACCAATAGCTATTCTTTTTTCTTTCAACAGTGCTTCTGAAAGAAGGAACAGTCTTTTTGTGTGTTCAAAAGTATGGTAGTGCATAAGCACTGACTTCCCTATTGTTAATTTATAAAAGTCTGTGCTTTGCTGTTTGGAGGTAACTCAATCTAGATGAGAATATCAGCAGAGCAGGACTAGGCAAGCTACTACACAGGTTCAAACCCAGCCACACATTGTCTTTATTCTCGAGAATGGAATCCATGCTTGGAGACATTCATGCAATTTTCCTGAAGCCAGCAAGTTTAATGGCCAACAACAGTGACTGAGGAAGGGTAAATTGGAGAAAGCATGATGATAAAGAAAATGTAGAGGTGGAGGAATTAGGTTTGTTCAGCCCGGAGAAGGGAAGGTGTCAGGTGGCACCTAACAGCAGCCTGATAATACCTATGAGGAGGTTATCAAGAAGTCTGAGTCAGTCTCTTCACAGTGGTTTATGGCAGGGGACAAGTGGGTATAAGGAAAACCTTTTTCTTCATCAGGACAGTTGAGCAGTGTAGCAGATTGCCCATAGAGGTTGTGAAGTGCCCAGCCTTGAAGGTCTTCAGGACCCAACTGGATAAAGCACTGAGCAACTTGGTCTGACTTCATGGCTGGCCTAGCTTTGGCAGGACCTACTAAGGTCCCTCCCAGCCTGCCTTATTCTGTGGTACTGTGATTCTATGATTTCAGCATGCCACAACATTATCTAGTACTGAGATGTCAGAGAATAGCACGGGGCTAACAATGATAAAAAAATAGAGGGAAATAAATGCAGAGCTATGTGCAATTTATTATGAAACCAGTTCTACAGACATTTAAATGGTTAGAAACTTATCTTTGACTATCCTATGATCGGCAAAGATAGCTCAACTAAGAATTTAGGAAATAACATTGACTTTCATTGATCGTTGGAAAGAAAACCCGTGGAGACACTTTATGAAATATTGCTTATCACTTTCGGTATTGTACTTATGGAAGGAAGAATAAGTCAAAGAAGCACACGTTATCCATATTTCCTCCAACCATCCTCTTCCCCACTGTGTAACCTCTGAATTTTAATACTTTATTCATACCAGCTTGCATATATCCAGAAAAGCTTATGCAGATATATAGCTCCTTTCTGCCCTCTGACTCAAGGGAGTGGCTAAAAGCTACTAGAAAACATAAACCAATTAAAAACAAATTAGGAACTCAAAAGAGCATGCATAATAAGTATCACTTTCAAAGAGAGATGGGAGCAAAATTCCCAGTCTAGTTTCAGATGTAGACTCCTCCCAATACTCCCCAAATCCTTGCATCTAGGGGTTTAGCTGTGGGTTCATATCTAATGTCATGCAACCTGGCAGTATATTAAAGCTTAAAAAGTCAGGGTAAAACATTTCAATATCTTTCTAATGATGATTAATTCCTTTTGTATTCATTTGAGTAACATTAATCAGAATGAATTTATTTAGTGTGAATGTGCATAGAACATTTAATTTCTTCTGTATTTCAGGAAAGTCTATTTAAATGAATAATTGTACAAAAATGAATAGCAGAAAGAAAGGAACTGAAAGTTTGCATGCCAGCCATAAATTGTACAATAAAATAACATAAATCTATGAATATTTTATTTGTTCAACTTTAATAAGTGACACATTCACTGCAAGTATATATGGTATAGGAAATATATAGTCCTGTGCTATGGGAAACATACAAATATGAAGTTGGTTTATGTACTCACACATCCTGTTATATTATTTCAGCAGTGACAATCAATAAGACCTTCAGAGAAATAACATAAAAAACCCTAACAAATATGACATTTTTTGTTTAAAATTGATGAGTTGTAATTTTTCTTTTTTCCAGAATTATGCAGCAACTGTTACATAAGAAAATCTTAATACTTTAGAGCCTACCCTGACAGAGTTCTTCAGAGAATGTTTTTGTAACTATCCAATCACTTAGGAATTGCCACCTTCTTCCCTTTGCCTGTATTTTTCTTTTCCCAGCCCCCGTCCTCTAGTGATCAACTTAGGCTGACCAACATTTGAGATTCTGAAGCAGTTTCTGAAATCCTTACTTCCATGCAAAAGTATCTTATTTTTTAAGTAGACCCACTGAAGTCATTTGGGCTACTTTTCAAACAAACTGTTAGCCAGAACTGTAAAGGTATGAGACCCAAACCCTTGTAAACCACATCCCTGTGTGGATGTTTAGTATTACCTGGAGTTCAATGACTGACTTAGTCACAGATGAACTAGCTCCCTAGATTTTCAAGCTACAACTCCAGAAACTTTATGCCAAAAGCCAAGCATCCAGATGTTACCAAATACTGAGCTCTTTGCTTGTAGGTTAATCTATGAGGTGAACTTGATTGTGTAGAAGCAGACTCACACAGGTAATGTAAATAAAGGATTAGCAAATCTGGTTCCTAAAACTAACGGCAAGGAATAAAATTTATTTTGCTCTGGAATTTCTCATACTGCAAAAAAGTATAAATTGTGTGGATTTACCTTACCCAGGTACAAGTGACTAATGACCAGGTGTCTCATCTTTCCTAGAAACGAAGAGCAACAGATAAGATGTAGAATATGTTCTTCCCTCTACTTACAAAAAGGCAAAAAGCTTTCAGGTGGTTAAAATGAGTTAACATTTTAACTTCACCTTGAAATGCTATTCAACAAGTGCTGCTGTGCTAAGGATTTCCAAATTTTCAGCTTAATCACATTGTATGATTTATTTCCTTAAAACTGTATCTAATATTTTTGGCTTCAGCTGTGGAGGACCATCCATATAATCCATTTTCTGGATCATGTAAATTATTTCAATAAATTCAGGGCTAAGAAAACAGCAGTCAGATTAAGACTTATCTTTTGACATATATTATATCTGTGTTTCTGTAGTTTTTAAGACAGAAAACTTTATAGCAGAAAAACTCAAATATTGTGACAGCCTCCTGGATTTAGAAAGAAGTTCTGTAACTCATGACAGCTTCTAACAAGTCACTCCAAATCTCTGTGGATTTGGAAGAAGTGTAACATTTACATTGTTGAGCCATTCAGCATATTGCTTGTAGCCTACAGTGCTGATTTTCTTAGACTTGGTTTCCAGTGTGATGGATTGCAACCATAATGATGTAATTAGTTCAGTTTCACATGCTTTTAGACAGAAAAATAATGTGGGTTTGTAAGCAAGATGAATATCACTTTGAGCTTCGGGGGTCCAAAACCTCACACTTCAGTGAACAAAAAGAAAACAAAATTTTTTAATGATATGTGAACAAAGGTTTGTTACCACCTTCTCCATGAAACACATAGCTAAGAAGAGCTAAAAGCTGGTTAATACAATGTATTTTTACAACATATATTTTGCAGTGCTGATAACTTATTGCAGCTCAGACATATTTCTGTTTTGTATTCAGAATAGTGAGTAATAAAGAAAAAAATCCTACCACACTTTATTTCCTGTTCTTCCTGGTGACACGAGGACGTGTTTAATATACTGTAGAAAGAGTATGGAATGGAATGGAATGGAAAGAATGGAATCAGCAGATGGCTTACCTGGGAAACAAACTTAGCATGCAGGCAAATCCTTGATTGCCCAATGAAAGAGGAGAGATGAAGCATATACTACCCTCAAATGATAACAAGAAACTGGGTAGGTTCATTACCAATATAAACAAGTCCTTATCAGTGTATCTTGTAGCCTACTCCTCTCATGCAGTTTACAAATCTTGAGTGATCTGACAAGGGCTGATTTCAGATGTGGTTGCCAGAGTCTTGTAAATAATCTTAGTGGGGTGTGAGGGGGAAGGAAAGGGAAATTAAGACTCTGAAGGGCAACTTCTCAGATGTCAGCTTGCAATGACAGTTTGACAGATTTTTCTGGTGTTGTGGAAGAATTATATGCAATAACTATATGAATTGCTCACTTTCCTCCAAGGATTACATATTTTTTAAAGTGTCATAAATACAAAGCTGTGGGAAGCATTGCTAGGTAGGAAAATATGAAATTCTATTTTATTTCCCTTGCAACTCATTTGCATAATGTAATCTGGAGGGTTGTGTTTATCAGTGGTGGGAAGACAGTTTAAATAAATGTTCAACATATGTATATCATCAGCAGGAAAAGGTCATGTTCTTAGCAGGCAGCTAAAAAAGTAAACAAAGGCCAGCATGTCTGCATTCTCCCTGCATCATATTGACAGCAAATAATAAGTCCCTAACAGAATATCTGTCAACTTGGAAACATTTACTGAGCATTTTGTTCTGGCTGATATAGGCTGTTCAAGTAAGTCATTATACTGGGAGGCAGTTACTGCCGTTTCAAAAAGTATCTTGAGACTACAGTAATTCCATATCACTGTAATTCAACAGCAACTAACTAACTAACTAACTAACTAACTAACTAGCTAAGTGCCATAGAGTCCACCCTGTATGACTGTTTCCATGGCAATTGGATACTTGAGCCTTTTATTGAAATCCACAAGTTAAAACCTGTTTGCCAGACACCATTAAGGACTAGGCAGTAATCCTCAGCCTTTTCCTTTCTACAGATGGACCAGTAGGCACACTGAATAATTAACTTAACTTTCTAGATTCCATAGTATACGATTCTGACTATTCACATCACAAAAGTAGGTTGACAGGTTGTTTTTCTGACTCCCTTTTTTCCTTGCATTCAGTGACTACTGAAACATATTCTAGTTAATCCCCTCCCCTCCTTACACTAACATGCACCAGTAAAAATACCTGCTCAACTCAAAACATACAGGATCTCATACAGGGAGCTATTTCATCTCTGATACTGGCCAATGCATCTGTTGAAGGATTTAATGAAGAATTTCAAAACCAGTGTCTTCCCACAAAGAAGGCTTATTTACAATTTATGTTATCTTTTGTCAACCCACTGTGATTTCTGGGTATAAAAACTTTGGTTCATGGGAACAGTTACAAAATGATCCATAGCCATGTTGAAGATGAAGCAGGGAACAGGACAAGGGGAGGAAGGAATGAACTGCCCACTTTCTTTGATAAACTGAAAACAAGTGTTACAACAATTACTTTCAGTGCCTGTTCTTACTCAGCCTTTTTTCTAAATGATCTGTTTATATGCCAGAAAGCAAAAAACAGATCCTGGTTTTAATCTCATATTCCATCTGCTTCTGGAATTACTGCTAAGGGCAGGTGGCAAATGAATTCTTTCTAATTTTCCAATCTTCTCCATGGGACAAATTCTGCCTCCTTGTTCAGGCTGAGTAGTCCTTTACCAGCCCTTGGGATAGAGTAAGGAATAGCTCAAGCTGAGCACATGTGACAGAACCTGACGCAGTATGAAACAAGGGCATGCATGGTTTAATGTTACGTGTGATGCACCTAATTTATTATGAAACAATGATTTTAGTTGGAAGATTTCAGTACAATAAACTGGAGAATGACTTAAAGACATTTACTTCATGACTAGTCTTTTTAGTGGCATGTCTACACACAGTTGTTTCTGTACCTGCTAGTATAATTGTGTTTTGCTGAATATAATGCTTTGAACAGTTGCATTTCAAGCAACAAAGGTCTTTTTTCACAGTCTCAGATTCTAACAAAGGAAACATCATATAAAAGAAATGACAACTCCAGACCTATATCCATAAATCTAATTTGTGAATACCAAGATTTTTACTGACATTTCAATGAAAATCCAAGTCAGGTGTATACATGATTGATTCATACATCTTCAGACACATATACACATACATATATATGCATGCAAAGAAGCATGGTATAAGTGCATACAAAATCTCTGACAAAGAGGACATGAGTGATCTTCAGTAGGCTTATCTGACATAATAATAATTCATTGATCTCTGCCTTATTGAGGGCTGATAATAGAATAGCCCAAGGGGAAGAAACCATGCCAGGATCCTAGATCAAAGGGTTTAGCTCTTTGCTCACATAGGTGCTGAATCCATGGTGTATTTCCAAGTAAAAGTGCCTGCAGCAACATTTGCTAATTACAGGTTGTGTTCTACTGTTTCCAAACAGGGTGAAAGTGACAGAAGTTTAACTGTGAATAATTACACACTTGAATAAGTATGTGATTAGCCCTATTTGTTGTGGTTGGGACTAGAGTGACAGGACAAGAATGGAGTGATTGCATTATTTACAGCTTAATTGTAGACAAGTAATTACTTATGTAAGCTGGTGCTGTGGGGTCAGGGAATACATGCCTGAGAATGTCTAGTATTTGAATGGAAACTTCAGAAATTGGGTTTCCAAATGATATAGCAGAAGTGAAAATTCTATGAATTTATCTAATTATGGAGGGGTTTTAATGAATTAAATGTCTTGGAAAGTTAAATGTCTTGTTCTCTTGAAACCAAGGATTAGATGGAATCTTTATAAGCCATTGCTTCCAGCCTAATAAATCACAAATGCCACCTAGTGGCTTTTGCTATCTAGTGAATCATTGAGTACTCACAAAAAAAAAAAAAAAGGTAAAAAAATCTAGGGTTTTACCAGAGTGTTATTTCCATTGATGTGCATATGGTTGATGAGATTGTCTGTGAGCACTTTTTTCCACTTAGTTCCCAACTACATTTTATTTGCATTGGATCAGTTTATGAAAATCTTACTCATGTTGGCAAGCAGTAGTGAATAACCCTATTAAAATGTAGTTAAACTCCCTGTCTTGGAACTGTGGTTTAACTATGTGCTTTCCCTGCCAAGTAGAAGAAGGTTCTGATTTACAAAGGGAGACTTTAAGTTAGTAATAAGGTTAGCTAAGTTAAGTTAGTTAAATTAACTTAACATGTCAGTAAATTGCCCTAATTTATTAATACTTGTTTAAGTCTGCTCATCCAAGTAAATAAAGACTTCTTTTTTTACTTGTGTGCTCCATTTTCAAAATGACAAAGTATTCCAAAATGAGAATCAAGGTCCATCTAGGAAAAAAAGAAAGAAAGAAAGAAAGAAAGAAAGAAAGAAAGAAAGAAAGAAAGAAAGAAAGAGAAAGAAAGAAAGAAAGAGAAAGAAAGAAAGAAAGAAAGAAAGAAAGAAAGAAAGAAAGAAAGAAAGAAAGAAAGAAAGAAAGAAAGAAAGAAAGAAAGAAAGAAAGAAAGAAAGAAAGAAAGAAAGAAAGGAGAAGACCAAGCTGATTATTTGGTGGGAAAATAATTGCAGTATGATCGACCTGTTACTTGAGCAGTTTATGTTGTTAAATCCTTTTGAAATTCATGACAGGGATCTTACAGAATCAAAATAAAAAGTTTATTAGTAGTAATCATGGTACCCTGTTAGTGCTAGGTCTCTATCTTTCCATATCTTTGCAAACAACTACTTATGTTTAATTTCTGATGGATGTCCACGTGTGAAAAGGATTTTGCAAGTGTTAACTTTTTTTTTCTGAGACACCAAGGGCTTGGAAATCTCAGAAGCACTACAAATTGAGTCTTGTGCAGGAGTGCAAACAAATGCTTTTTAAAAATCTCTCATTTGTAACTTGATTCAGCAAATAGGTTTAAATTGAAACTTATCAAAGTTTTATAATTTGGCACAGTTATTTTGGCACAGTAACTAGAAAAAAATGTTAGTGACTTTCAAAAACTTTTGAATATTTAATTTGCTTTGACAAAATGTGATTAAAGTGCAATTGCCAAAATTGTCAAAGTATGGGTAAGAGTGTTGAATTTACCAGGATTTTTTTTTCTCATTTTTCTCTTTTTTTTTTTCTACTGGCAATACATACACTCCCCTGATTTCAAAACTTGAAAATAATACCAATGATAAATTACAATTAAGTGACATAGCTGCGCATAGAAAGCTACGTGAATGTTTTATGGTGTAAAATATTCAAGGATATATATTTAGGTAAGGATTTCTAAGGAAGCTTAAGGTTATGCATGTTGCATGTGAAAGCTTAGTGTTACCTAACTGAAGTGCTTTGTCTCCCAAAATTGAGCAAGGCTGAGTAAACTGAATCTGCTCAGAGCTGTTCCCCCTGAAACTGTTTCACAAGTGCTTTTGTGCAACACTGGGGATGATGCATTTATATTTACTTTGGACTCATTACTAATACCATCTATTAATAAAAATTTTCTATGGAATGTTCTGCATTTCTTTATGGCTTGACCTTACAACCTTCATATGCCTCAATCCTTATATGCTTTTATCTTTAAGCAGGAGAATAATTTTATTAAATTAATTTCATGGGATCAAGTCCAGTTGTTGCAGAGATTTTAATATAACTGGTATTATTATATTTTTCAGTATGAGGGAAAGAAGCAGAGGTTCAAGAAAGTTAGGTACCTTCCACTCCAAAGGTCACATAACAACTCAGTGAGAGAATATGTTACAAAATGTCACCTCTGTTCTTGTTTCTTTTCTTTGTGAAGACTACATTGTTTTTTAAAAGCAGAATGCTTGTAGTTATTGAAAGGGACAGCTGATGCATATACCAGTATAGGTGTTCACTTTCTTAAAAGCTTAAAATTAAAAGTACACTCTAATGTCTTAGGTCTGTCCCTACTCTTACTGTAACATTAAAAAAACCCACAAAATACTCCAAAGCCTTGCTTAGCTCATGAAGCTTTTTAAAGTTAAGAGATGTAACTTGTTGGATCTAAGTAATTCCTCATGGGTGTAGTTGCTTTCATGTTCCTTTTATTTTGTTACTGTTGTGGAAACTCTGCATGGTCCTGTATTACTGATCACTGAGCAGAGAGAACCCCTAAACATAACCATCACAATAAATGCTAAATTGCTACCAAGTGTTATAGCATAGCCTGTCCTTTAATCAAGTACTCTGAAGTTCCTTAAAATAACACAGTATATAGGCAAGCCCCTATTGTGCTTTAAAATTGAATCTGAGGTAATACAGTACAATTTTTAAAGTAAAATTCTTTTACAGATTGTCTATACATCTTTGTACAAAGAAAACAATAGATGACTGCTTTTGGTCAGGTAATTTAGAAAACAAGAGCAGCTTTTCCAGATGGGCACAGTTCCTTGTCATGGGATATGGGAACATATTAAGATTCCATGGCTGCAGTAGGTTATTAGTGACACTACTAATAACAGTAATTGGAATCTTTGTCATTTTTCTTGACCTATATTATTCCTAGCTCTCCCCCTGCTCCTGCTTACTCATGCTTTTTCTTTTTTCCCCCTGTTGTTTCCCTCATGTATGCAAATTTGTTATGGAAAGTAAAATGAATGGAGATCTGGTAATAAATCTTGCATGATATTAATTTTGTTTCTCACATATCTCCTCATTACTGCTTTATCATCTGACCTTTTTTTTAAACAGATATAGCTGATATATATATTTACTTGGAAACTCTTAGGGACAGGGACTATATTGTATCGTGAAGTGATTTAAACAAGCATTCAGCTGGGTTTTAACAGAATACATATATATAGTTCCTGTAATTATTATGTAGTATTTAAAAGCTAGCCAGAGCTCTCTGAAAGTAATCAATATCTTACTATATGACTACACAAGCTAACAGTAAAATCATGTTTGTCTATGTTCACATTTAATCAAAACTTCTTCATATCTGGCATCTCATATCAATAAACTCTGGGCTAGATCCCTAGAAGATTTAGTTTTGTGAGTGCTTATTCACGGTAATAAATAGGGCAGTCATTAGTTTCACAAGTGACTAACTGACATCTTTACTGCAAGTCCACACTTTGGTATGGATAGGACTAAGATTTTCATTGTTACCTCATCTAATACTGGGTTCTCATATTGGATTTTTCATGTAGCCCGATGCAACTTTAATGAAAGTCAACAGAATGGATCCTGTGGTCATTAACTTGTATTAACCACATAGTTTAGGATCCCAGTCCATAGTAGTCACCTGCCTAGAGCATGCTGTAGTTTACATCTCTCTGGGAAGTTTAGAATTCTATATCATGAGTAAGGAATGTATGACTGCATTTCTCTTTAAAATGGCACACTAGCACATGCACCAAGATTGTCCTTCAGACATGGAGCAGGGCATAGTCCACTAAGATAGACATGAGAACTAGGCTTCAAGATCTCTAAAGCCGTAAGCTACTTTGTGTTTATGCCATAGCTCCTGAATCCCTATAACTTTGTTCATATTGTGTTTCCTTAACATCCAGTGCAACCTTCAGGGAATCCACCTTGTTTCCACTTACACACAGTAGAGAGAAGAAATAGGCCATGAGAGTGTTGGACATCAAAACAGGAAGATGTGGTGGACGTGGTGAACTGGAGGACTTCCAATAGTGTCTGAATGACTTCTAAAGGCACTGCTAGAAGACACAGGATAGGGTCAACCTCTGACAGAGATGTTGAGCAGAGCTTCTAGCTTTGGGCTGAATAGCTGCCAGAAACTGGCAAAAGAATTTTTAAGGCAAGTGGTTGGTGCCTCTGTTGTTGAGGGTGGTCTTAAACATAGTCGTAACTGTTGGAATACATATTTAATCATACTTTTAAAAGACATTCAGCTCCTAATAAAGTTTACAAAGTTCCTAAAAACATACAGTGAAATAAAACACTTACTAGCTGAGAAAATCTCCAATATTTAAGAATTCTTCACTCATTTATTTTTCTGTAGTTTGAAAACAGCTGTTAAACACTGGTTTAATCAGTTAATGACATTAACACACTTTGACTTCTATGACCAGTCAAAACACAAATAGTCCAAATAAATGTTCTGTGAAGGCCTCTGGCCTCAAAATTATTTATTCAATCTAATAAGCAAATACCTTAAGAAAAATTTACTGCCACTTAATTTCTGAATTCGGCCAGCTCTGTATATCAATTCCTTTTCTTTATTTAATTCATAGAATCATAGAATCATAGAATATCTCAAGTTGGAAGGGACCCATAAAGATCATCAAGTCCAACTCCTTGCTCCTTGCAGAACTACCTAAAACTAAACCATATAACTAAGAACGTCGTCCCGACGCTCCTTGAACACTGACCAGCTTGGTGTTGTGATCACTTCCCTGGGGAGCCTGTTCCAGTGACCAACCACCCTCTCAGTGAAGAACCTTTTCCTAACGTCCAGTCTGAACTTCCCCTGATGCAGCTTCATTCCATTTCCTTGTGTCCTATTACTGGTTATCAGAGAGAGGAGATCAGCACCTCTGCCTCTGCTGCCCTCCTTGAGGAAGTTGTAGACTGCAGTGAGGTCACCACTCAGCCTTCTCTTCTCCAGGCTGAACAAACCAAGTGACCTCAGCCACTACTCATAAGTCTTGCCCTTGACATCTTTCATGATCTTGATCACCCTGCTCTGGATACGCTCTAATAGTTTGATGTCCTTCTTATATTGAGGCTCCCAAAACTGCACACAGTACTTGAGGTGGGGTCACACCAGTGCAGTGTAGAGTGGGACAATCACCTCCCTCGACCGGCTGGCTATGCTGTGCTTGGTGCACCCCAGGACATGGTTGGCCGTTTTGGCTGCCAGGGCACACTGTTGACTCATATTCAACTTGCCATCAACCCAAACCCCTAAATCTCTTTCTGCAGGGCCTCTCATCCCTCAATTTGTATGTATAACCAGGATTACCCAAACCCAGGTGCAGAATTTGGCACTTGCTCTTCTTAAATTTCATATGGTTGATGATATCCAGATCTCTCTGTAATGCCTCTCTACTCTCAAGGGATTCCACAGCTCCTCCTAATTTAGTATCATTGGCAAACTTAATGTACATTCAAGTTATTTCAACAGGAAAAAAAGTGGTCATGCATAAGTAACAAAAACTTAGTGAGAAGTCAAGAAATAGTAATGAAGTCTGCTTAAATACATGACACCTGTTATTATTAATTATGTTAATTATTTTTATGACTAGGAAGTAAGTAAGAACAAACTCTAGCTTTGCCAGGCCAAATATTGAGTAGCGGTGCCCCGAAGAACCTGCAGTCTAAACAGATGAGGTGGATGTCAGAAAGGAGACAAACAAGGCAACTGAACTGTGTGCTGTCAGCAAATGTCTTTCCAGGTCTTTGGTGGAAGTAGCAGTCCAGGTAGGAGGCAAATAGGTTAATTCACTAGAAAGGAAAGAAAGTTCTTTGTCAGCAGCAGAGAAGAGAAAAGGGGAGTAAACAGATAAAGTGAGTGAGAAAGAAAGAAACAAACAAACAAAGAAAAGAAAGAAAAAGAAAGAAAGAAAGAAAGAAAGAAAGAAAGAAAGAAAGAAAGAAGAAACAAAGAAAAAAGAAACAAAGAAAAGAAAGCAAGAAAGAAAGAAAGAAAGAAAGAGAGAGAAGTGCTTGAAGACCTAGGTTAAAATACAGTTGTGTCTGCTTTTCCATTTTTACTCATTGGCATTTTTCTTTAGCCAAGTGGCTAAGAGACTGAAGGCACTCAAGGTATGCTCTAGGCTCTTCCTTTCAGTAGGTCAGAAGGTTCTCTGTGATGGAGATTATGTAAATCATAATTAATTTATGACACAATTGAAACTGCCTTGCTGTCTTAAGTTTAGTATTTAGATCAGTGGAGCTATTCACCACTTGAAAATCATGCAATAGAGTAAATACTACTTAATTGCTTCTGCAATGAGTCCACTTACCATTCAGTCAATGATGACAGTTTTCACTTCCTATCAAAAAGAATAAAAAACCCCTCAAATAATAAAAAAGTGAGTAGTCGTTACATATATGTGCTACTCACTTCTCAGTTTGGATGGTATACTGCACCAGATTGCCAGAAACCTGAATTACTTAACTTATGAGATATGTTGGCATTCTTGGCTGAAATGCTCTTAAAGCTCTCCACTCACAAATACCTCTTTTACCACATGAGAATATCAGTAATTGAAAATGTTAGTTAATTAATCTTTTTACACTTAAAAGTGATATTTGCTTCTCCCTAACTCATGTGGCACAATTATTCTTGATATTCATAACATATCCTCTATTTTCAGTTGAACTACTGTTGGTTTTGGGTTTTGTTTTTGTTTTTTGTCTCTTGACACAAATATCTATATAGTTCTCTGCAAAATTCAGCTATGTAGTACGGTACTATATACACTCAAATCAAATATGAAATTCTACGGTTTTTTCTGCTGGTCTGAAGTCATGGCACTCCGCAAGTGGAATCGTAAGAGAATAATGAATGCATATAGGCCACACATAGACTGAAATATGTCAGAAGAGAAACAACTGTTGTCAGTATATCCATCCATACTATCAGATGAGAAGGAATCAAAATGCAGTCACATAGAATGAGCTACTTTAAGTGGATGTTAGACAAATTCCTAGTTCTTTTGCATGCCATAATGAAAACAGAACTGTAGGGGTCATATCAGGGACTTCAGTCTGAAAATAAACCACTTTAATTGTGGAAGTTTCACGAGTATTTTAACATAAACTTCACCCATCTGAAATCAGATTTAACTTATTTTTTTAAAGGGAGTTGTCAAACTAAGTATATGGCTAATATCTATAGTATATATTTTGCTTGTTTAGTAAATCCATTCGTTGTATTTTGTTGGAGGGAGAAATTTTACTATTAGGAGCTACATTACAAATACCTAAAGAATGACATAGAACTTTTTTTTATTTTTTTGGTGGGTTTACTTTGAAAAGCAGCACATAATGTAAGAGGCATAAGACTGGAAACTAGTTTTTTGCTCACTGCCTAATGCCATTTCCAGGGTAACATCCCTCTCATGCTTGTGGCAGTGGATATATTTCACTCCTTGTTTCTTTTCAGTGCTAACAGTAAATAAATGAAAATGCCTTTTCCCTGGTCGTTCCCATAAATGTGCTCACTGCCTTTGCTTATCTAGCATGTATAGGGAAGTTGGCACTCTTCCCAGCATCAAGAGCATATAAATGCTGGCAGCTATAGGGCTGTGGCACAAACAGCCAAGCTGATTTTCACAAATGGACACACAAGTGCTTAGGTCTCTGTGAGAGATTCTAAATCTCAGAAAGTATGCCAAACATCTGCTCTGCTATTGTCCCAACTTTGCCTTCACTGGGCAATAAAACAAGTATTATTTGCCTTTTGTAATCACTATGTTTATTTCTGCTTTGCAGTTGATACAAACATTGAAAATAGCTGGTCACAATATACTTCATGATCCAGCTCCCAAATGACCACATGGATGCATCCGAGGCACCTTGCAGATTGAGGCACCTTGCAGATTAAGGCACCAGGCACCATAAAGACACATATGGTTCACAAGCATGGGACCTGGACTGTACGTGACAGCTTCTTGAATGAAGATTTGAAAGCTGGCCTTGGGATGGCATTCAAAATGTATAGAAATGTCCAATTATCAAACTCGGTGAAATCCCCATAGCTGATGGTGACTGAATGTTTTCTAAGCACTGGTCCTGAAAAAAAGGTTCAAAACTAGCAAAACTTATAAAAAAATCATTACCCTTTCTATCTCTTCCTGCTGGCTCTGGGAAGCATATTACAAAGTTATCCTGACTTTACATGTTTGCCTTTTTCAGGTCTGTCTCTCTCCTTTATTAGGAGAGGTAGTTGCTGAGCCTGAGTGAAGGGTAAGAAAGTTCTAACTAGGTTATTTACTGTAATGTTACCATAGCTACATTTTTTGGCAGTGTGAACTTCTGCAAGTATATTATGGGCTTCCTAACTATATTTTTCCTGCTAAACATTTCTGTGTTCAACTTTTAAACACTCTTCTGGTAAATTTTCAGATTTTGCTCTTTTCGGGTAATTCAAGTAATCTGCTTTTTCAGAGATGTATTTTACACAATATATTAATGCTCTCTATTTTAACATCCCTTCTCTCTACACTGGTTATTATTTACTAAATCTGTGTGATTTGTGGTCTTTCATTTTCTCTTTGATCGAATACATATATTATTTCACATTGTTGTTCTTTTTGTTGCTCTCAGGCTATTGCCAAAATATTTCTTATATAACAGTTAACAAAAATCTATATAATGCAAAGCAGATAAAGAACCACAAGTAAAAGCATGTTAAGATGATAATCCAAGATTTTGAAAAGCTAGATTCCATTAACTCTTGGTTATATACTTGTTATATGACCTTATCTGTGTACCTCCATTACTAAGATGGTCCTGACATCTTCAAACACAGTCAAGTAATGCCTGAGTCTGCTGTGCCAGCTTACCTGGGTACTAGGGTTCATAGCTTCAGACTGGCTGTGAGACCTGCCACATGCCAAAGTAGGATCCTTGGAAGTGGTGTTCTTGGAGTTGCTACACCAGAACAACCTGATCCTGACCCTGAAGGAAGCACTCTGAGGTAGGGGCCAAATATATGGCAGAGGAGAAACCAAGGTGTAATCCTCACTATAGCCTGTCAATTTTACTCTCAGTGATGTCAGAAATCTGCTTTTAAATCCCTGGTCAGCCTGAAGTGGATCAACTGGAGCAATTTTCCTGCATCTCCCCTATTTTTCTTATTTTCACTGTATCCAATGTCATACAAAACTTGAAGTTTTCTGCCTTGCTGCAAAATTGCTTACTCAATTCTGCAAGAACTGCAAAAATTCTACCTACCTAGAAACATAGGCTTTAGAGGATTTTTCATAATCAAGGACATTTGATCTATGAAGTTTTTAATCACCCTTAAATAAAATAAATATAAAACAGGTAGTAAGGGACAGAGGTTTTTTTCCCAAAGGAAATAAATTATTTCAACTCTTATTTTCATCCTGAATTAGAATGAAATGGCAAAGTATCAAAATTTCTCCCTATACTGGAAGTTTACAAAACTTTCCTCTTAGCAACATGCTAATTTTAGTTTTTATAATCATACCTCCTAATGTATTACAATTAAATAACTTGTGAGCCAACTGTCTGGGATATCTTGGACAGAAGGATGATGCATGCATGTAAACTGAGGTGCACAGGAGTAACAGCTATTTGGGATTTCCAGCTGTCCAGCAGCTCAGTCTTAGTTATTGTCACAGTTCTATCAGGGATGTGATTGGGTGAAAAAGAAATTCCAATAGAGAGATAAGATGTTTAAAAACATAAACCATGTCTCAAAGTGGGAGACTTCATGAATATGACTATTGCAATTACAATGTTTTCTTTTTATTCATCAAGCTATTGCTGGATGCTTGATTTCTTCTCAGTTTGATGCAAACCTGAATACCATGGGGATTTATCATAATTCCATATGCACTATGAACTCCAAATGCTGGGTAAGCTAAATCTCTCATAGTATAGTCCGCTCTAGGAGCTTTAGTCATGCATTCAACCAGTGGGGAAACCAAAGTACTTTATGGGAAATATAATTCAATCAGTGATTCCTCCCTGTAGAAAAGGGCTATGAGCCAACCTAACTGAAACTGCTACACACTTCTGTAGTGACTAACGCAGGGGCAAACAAATATTGAAAAAATCTGAAACATTTTTAAATTTCAGTTTTACAAATCAAAATGTCAAGAATCAGATCCACTTGTCCCAAGATATATTATATTCAGAATTCCCTAAAACAAATTTGAAGTTTTGTGGTAAAATTGAAATTTTAACATGGAGAATTTTTCCTTATAAAAAGTTTGAGCAGAAATTTTCCAAAAGTTCAACAAGTTTATTTCAACAACCTTTCAAATCACTGTCAGCTATCAGTGCCTTTAGTGAACTACTCTGGTAGTAGCAATGTTAAAAAGATAATGTTAACAGAGTAACTACTCTTAGATCTCATTCTGTCCCTTCTGACATTCTTCATTCATCATGAAATTAATGAAGTGTTATTAATGATTTTCCCCAGTCTTTACAATTAACACTGTACCTCAGATTGGCTCAGCTCAGAGAAAGTGAGACATTTCTCATCTTGTATCTCCCTAGTGATGTAAACTGGCAGAAGAGATAGCAGCATGACTTAAATGTGTTACTGCTAAATACCCAAATCTTTGGATACAAATTAGTCAGAGCTGACACAAACGTCACTAGAATTCCACTGTATTATGTTGTGGTGAGCTATTAGCACATGGATACCGTGAGTAAGGATCCATTCCTATTATTCCTCTGAAATTATATCCATACTTTCTCTATTAAAATTGCCATACTGCAACTGCCATATTACAGTATTAAAGTAGCAATTGTCGAAAACTAAGGTAGATGGTACTTGAAATTTAAGAAGAGGGACCAGTTTATAGTATCAATGGAAAAAGACTACAGATGAAGATGGTGGTACAGAGAACTAACGGTTAATGGAGACAGTGAAAGTGGAATCTATGTTTATGCAACAACATGCAAGTCTGTTCCAGCAAGTCTCCCAGTGGCTCCACGCATTCAGAATCAGGCTACACAGGAGGAAGGGAATTGAGTTAGAAAGTAAAGGGGAAAGAAAAGGGAAATATGACAGTTGAAATAGATGAGACCTATGGTAGAAGAAGGTAAGCAGTAGCCTAGGCATTGAGGAAGAATTAGTTAATGAAGATTGTAGAGGCTAGAATCATTTAATTCCTGATAATTCAAGACTATTTAATGTTCCAAACTTTATTGCTTTTCTGATTTTTTAAATCCTGTATCTACTTTCAATTCCTTTCACATTGCTACTTGTATTACAAATAACAAGGCTTTTTTATCCTTTAAAATAGCAGCAGACTCTACTGTTTGTTGCATAGTACATAAGTTATCATTATGTCAGGATTATGATAAGAGGCTGACTTGATTTATGTAAAAATAATATGGGTTTTTTTACCCCAAAGACAGCTAGAGAATACTAAGGGAAACATATAGATGAGGACCCAGAGTCAGCAGGATAATGAGCTACTTTCTATGCGTCTTTGGCAATTTGAGGTACACACTACAGAAATAATTTTCTATGCATAATTCTTTCAAACTCTGGTACGTTGTACCATCTGGCCTAGAGTTCTATTTCCAGATCACTTTTTGATCTTTACAAAACATCATGTAGTATCACTGTCTATTTGCAAACAGTAGTTATGTTTTAGCCTATTCTTTTGCAACAGAGATGGTTACATAAATATGTATACTCACATGTATAGCTATTTCCTGTTAGTGGCCTCCATACTCTAGGTTAATTGATACTATTAAAAAAGGGATTTTTTTTCTCAATTTAACAGAAGTAGCAGGGTTTTTCAGAAGTAATTTCAGTGGAAAACAGATTCTGGAATTCTTTAAAATCCTCTTTCTAAAAAGGCAGGAGAAACCTTTGGTAGGAGAGTGATCCCAAGTATTCAGTTCTCTCTCTTGTTTTTAAAGGCAGGAGCTTAATAAATAAAGTCAGGAGTTCTCAGTTTTGGAACTTGTTTTTTCCACTTTGCTTGTAAGAAAGAGCTTGGCTATATGTCACGCTTAAAACACGTGCACACAGATGTGCACAGATATCTCTCTCCTTAGCTTTCCTTCCCAAGTAATTAAAACCAAGATCAACAAAATTGAACTGCAGAACATGATGGTTCTTTGATTTCTAACTTATAGACTGGATGGCCTTCAAGATTTTTATAAGTTTCTCAACAAAATAAGCAAGAGACAAGTATTTAGTTATTCCCTGCATTACTCCATGATAGAACAGCTCTTTCATCTTAAGCCAGAAATTGGAGCTGCATATGATTACTCAGTGTTTCTCACTGAGGAAGAGCTAAGGGCATTGGATAAAATTATCAGGCACCAGCCCAGGACAAACAAAAGGTACGTTTCACATAATGCTTAACTAAACTGTAGAAATCATTAGTACAGAATGTTGTGAATGACAACATTTCATAAGGATTTAAAAGTGATTAGATATTCCAGTAGAAGCTGTTTCACACAAAGTCCTGGGTATACTACAGAAACAATCTTGCCCTTGAAAATCCTCTTCTCCCAAATATCTACTATTGGCCATTTTAGTGTCAGGAAACAGGGCTAAGGCATTTTTCAAGTCAACACAGTCATTCCTATAATATGTTCCATACTCACAAACTGGTGTGCAGAGTAAATTCTTCCAGATTCTGACACATGATGTCTTGACGGTCATGCCATATAGAATGTTGTTTGGTGCAATTTATAAAACATGTGAGTACCCCTAGCATTCTCAGGGATGAAAAGCACTATCAGCTCATTCACTCCTAGTATGAAGATATTCATTCTACTGAAGTTTCAGGGATAGTTATTTTTCATATGGAGAATTTTGCCTTTTGTCTTTTGAAAAGCCAGCTGTTCTCTCAGTTTCAGATGACCCCTTTAAGTATAACGAGAATATTATAGGACTTTGAAGCCCTGAAAGCACCGCTTGTTGCTATGCTGTAATAAATGATCATTTCAGTACATTGACACAGCATTCTTTTACCATGCATAATTTTGCACTTAACATTTACATCATTAAATCTTAACATTCATTCGAATACATAATTTAATACAAGTGTTTTTCACACGTACAGTCTTTCTGTTTGGCTCAAAGAAACTTAAGACTTCAGAAGCAAAGTGCACATAATTTAACTCTTTGATGACTGAGACCCAGAGAAACTTGATGCAATCCTTTCATTTCAATTAAATTGTACATTCTTATGTCAGGTCTATCATTGATCTGTACATGCTCTTATAAAAGAAAAGTGTGACATATTCCCTGTGTTCATATAATCACAGACTGTTTGAGGTTGGAACGGACCTCTGGAGGTCATCTTGTCCCAAGCCCCTGATCAAGAAGGGCCACCTGGAGCCAGTTGCCCAGGACCATGTCCAGATGGCTTTTGAATATCTCCAAGAATGGAAGCTCCACAAACTCACTAGGCAATCTGTGCCAGTGCTCAGTCACCCTCACAGTAAAAAAGTGTTTCCTGATGTTCAGACAGAATCTCCTGTCTTGCAGTTTGTGCCCACTGCCTCTTGTCCTGTCACTGGGCACCACTGAAAAGAGCCTCGCTCTGTCTTCTTTACACCCTCACTTCAGGTATTTATAGACATTGATGAGATTCCTCCTCCAAGCCTCCTCTTCTCCAGGCTGAACAGTCCCAGCTCTCTCAGCCTGTCCTCATGTGAAAGGTGCTCCAGTCCCTTAATCACCTTTGTAACCCTTCACTGGACTCTTTCTAGTACCTCCAGTGCTGAGTAGAGGGGAAAGATCACCTCCCTTAACCTGTTGGCAACACTCCTCCTAATGCAGCCCAGGATACGATTGGCCTTCATTGCTGTGAGGGCACATTGCTGGCTCATGTTCTACTTGTCCACCAGGACCACCAGGTCTTTTTCTGCAAAGCTGCTTTCCAGCCATGTGGCCCTCAGCATATATTGGTGCATGGGGTTTTTCCCCCCTATGTGCAGGACTTTGCACTTGCCCCTTGTTGAATTTCATGAGGCTCCTCTCAGCCCATTTCTCCAGCCTTCTAGATGGCAGCACAACCCTCTGGCATCTCAGCCACTCCTCCTAGTTTTGTGTCATCAGCAAACTTGCTGAGGGTACACACTGCCCCATTATTCAGATCATTAATGAAGGTGTTAAACAGGATTGGACTCAGTACTGGCCCCTGAGGTAAACTGCAAGTGACTGGCCTCCAATGAGACTTCAAGCCACTGGTCACGACCCTCTGAGCCTGGCCGTTCAACCAGTTTTCAATCCACCTCTCTGTCTGCTCATCCAGCCTGAACTTAATTAGCTTCTCTATGAGGATCTTAGGGGCGATAGTGTTGAAGACCTTACTGAAGTCTAGGTAGACAATATCCACTGCTCTCTCCTCACCTACCAAGAGTCATTCTGTCACAGAATCTTATCAGATTGGTCAAGCATGACTTTCCCTTGGTGAATCCATGCTGACGACTCCTGATGATTTTCTTGTCATTCATGTGCCTGGAAATGGTTTCCAGGATTAGCTGCTCCATCACCTTCCCAGGGATCAAGGTGAGGCTGACCAGCCTGTCCTCCCTCTTGACTTTCTTGAAGATAGGAGTAACATTTCCTTTCCTCCAGTCTTTGGGCACTTCTCCCCATCACCATGATCGATCAAAGATTTTCAAGAGTGGCCTAACAAAGTCATATGCCAGCAGCCTCAGCACTTGTGGATGTATCCCATTAGGGCCCATGGACTTATGTATGTCCAGCTTGCTTAAGCATTCCCTGACCTAGGAACAGTACATCCACTAACACTTCCACCAACATTATGTATTCCTTGCTCCTGCCTTTCCCTCTGGTCTCTGGGACCTGGGATTCCTGAAGGCTGTTTGTGCTAGTAAAGACTGAGGCAAAGAAGGTGCTTAGTACCTCAGCCTTTTCCATGTCCTGTGTAACTGGGTCCCCTGACTCGTTCAGCAGCAGACGTACCTTTTTCCTAGCCTTCTTGTTGTCACCTATGGACTTATAGAAGTCCTTCTTGTTGTCTTTGACATCCCTTGCCAGATTAAATTCCAGCTGAGATTTGGCTTTCCTAACTTCATCCCTGGATACATGGACAATGTCTCTGTATTGCTCCCAAGGTACCTGTCCTTGTGCTCACCATCTGTATGCTTCCTTTGTGTGTTTGAGTTTGGAGTTTGTTCATCCACGCAGGCCTCGTGGAATTTTTGCCTGACTTTCTATTCATTGGGATGGAACTTTTTTGAGCTTGGAGGAAGTGATCCTTGAATATTAATCAACTTTCTTGGGTCCTTCTTCCTTCCAGAGCCTTATCCTATGGCATTCTACCAAGCAGATCTTTGAAAAGGTGAAAGTCTGCTCTCCTGAAATCTAGGGTTGTGAGCTTGCTTTTCACCCTCCTCTCTCCTCTCATGATCCTAAACTCCACTGTCTCATGGTCACTGCAACCAAGGCTGCCTTTGACCTTCACATCCCCAGTGAGCCCTTCATTGTTGGTGAGTTTGAGGCCCAGCAGAGCACCTCTCCTTGTTGGCTCCTCTGTCATCTGGGTGAGGAAGTTGTTGTTGATGCACTCCAGGAACCTCTTGGATTGCTTATGCCCTGCTGTGTTGCCCCTCTAGCAGACATCGGATTGGTCGAAGTCCCCCATGAAGACAAGGGCCTGCAAATGTGAGAATACTCCTATCTGCAGTGTATAGGGCCTCATCGACTTGTTCTTCCTGGTCAGGCAGCCTGTAGTAGACACCCACTACGATGTCATCCCTATGTGTCTTCTCTTTAATTCTTACCCATAAGCTCTCAGCTGGCTCTTCATCGATCACCAGGCAGAGCTCCATATGCTCCAGCTCTTCTCTCACATGAAGAGCTACTCCACCTCCACCTGTCTTTCCTAAAGAGCCTCTATCTCTCCATTGCAACACTCCAGTCAAGGGAGCCATGGCACGTCTTTGTGATCCGAACAGGATCATAGCCCTGCAGCTGCACACAGATCTCTAATTCATGTTAATTCCTCATGTTGCGAGCATTAGTGTATGTGCATGTCAGAGTGTTACAAGGCAACATTCATTGTACCATCTTCTCCAACTTATAAAACTGCAGCTACCTTCACAGTAATCAGATAAGACTCTCATATGATTTTTACTGGTGTTGCCAAAGCACCATTTTTTGACCTCAAAATGTTTTATATTTGTATTGTATTTTATCTTCACCTGTAAACCTCTTTTTGGTTCAAAACTGTTGTTAACCTGTTTTTGCATTCCTTTCCCATGCAAAGGTGTTTAAGTTTAAGCAGAGTGCAGCAAAGAAGAACCCATTCCAGTGCCAAGACAACTTGAAAAGGTAAGATGTGACCAAGAACTCAGAGGTTGTAAAAAGGTTTGCTACTGTCTTAAAAAATCCTCAAACTTTGCCTTTACAAAAACAAAATAAAGGGATTGTCTCAATCTTCTGTCACTGAAAACTGCCAGTCACACATCAAATGGAAATAAGCAGACTTCTTAGGTCTCTAATATTATAACAGTATAAAGCAGAAGATAATCATATTCATACCAAATGCTATTTTTAGTAATTTTCCTCCTTAATACATTTCATCTGACTCCATGCTGCTCATAGATTAATCTGAATTTACTGGCATAAAGTGATATAAATAAGAACATAGTTTTATTCATTGTTCTTTTCATTCCTGTGTGGTCCTTTTAAAAGACTGAACCTTCTGGGAAGGATGTTGAAGCATTTTCCTCCCTTGTAACTGGACACTTTCCTTGAGAGTTTTGTCCCCAGAATCTCAGCATCAGGTTGCCTTGCAGTCCTTGTTGTTTTGGATGCCATGAGACGTGGCCATACATGGAAATCTCCTCCATTATTATTATGTGAGAAGGCTGCAACCCTTTCCCTGAGTTTGGGTTTAGGTGTTGTGATATTGTATTGCTCATTAATTAGTGTTAGGCAGATTGCTATAGTTGTCTCTGTGTAGGCATGAAGGCAGTGTTCATAAAGCAATACAATTTGTTCCAAGCATAGCTGTCTGCCTTAGCAACCAAAGCCTGTGATCACATTTCTTCTCATTTTTAAGTCTCATTGCGAGATTTCTCAGGAATTAGAACTGCACCTTCAGACCTCTCTGTGGTCTGGTTTAAACTGTCTTTGGGATTATCTCTTCTTGTGAAATCCTGACTGCTGACAACAGGTACATTCAAATGGAAAAGAAATATCATCTGCCTCAGGAATAAATCCCATATGTATTCAAAAGACAGCTTTCTCTGAGCCTATCAATCAGCAAGTCATGTAGGAGAGAATTCAGGCATCGCTAAGTAAACATGATGACTTGCTCTGTGCTGAAAATATTGATGTTGAATATTCAATATGTAATGAAATAAATAACATGAAAACAATTGTTTGGACTGATTTAAACACCTGTAACCAGAATCTTTCCGAGAAAGGAAAGCGAGCTACACATTGTGTAGTTTTATAATGACACTTAGATATAATATCTGCCTATGTCTTTTGGAAGCATCTGGAAAAGCAGAGGAATTGTGGGAAAGTGAGAAACAAGCCATGTGTTGCTTTCTTCTCATGTTAGACTCAATGGATACTAAAGCAAAGAGTTGCAGACAGCCAGTGCGCCTTCACTTAAAGCAGTTTGTATAATCTTTTTTTCCCCCTCAGTATTGTAAGTTTTCATGGGGAAGGAGGGAGGTGGTTCTTCAAGGAGTTGAGAAGAATGGGATCACCAAGAGTTCCTAGGAACTTCAGTTTCAGAAAAAATAACAGTCATCTAAAAAACCTTTACATTATTTGTTTATATATATGCATTATATGTTTTTTACTGATACTTTTGTTTGCTTCATATTCTAGGAGATCATTTTGTTTCTTACTGGCTTACAGACTGTTCTGGAAAAGAAGACAGAAGGCCAAAAGATCACCAGAATATTTCTGCTTCTAATGAAAAATTACATTTTTTTCTGGAGTATCAGACAAGTGCATAAGACAATGCAGATCACCAATTCAATTTCTTTTTTCCTGGAAGAGACTGGCATTTCTATCTCAGAAATACAAAATGTGCATGTGTGCATGAGTGCAGTGATACTACATTTAATGGAATCACAGAGAACAGAGTTGAAATATTGGTGGATTAAACAGAATAGTTTCATTTTCCTTAGGTTTATCTATTAGAAAAGTAAAAACTTGAAAAATAAAAATCATAAAACAAAACTTCTCATTTATGGCAACATTTTGCCATTAAAATAGCTGGATTGCAATTGTTTGACAACTGTAATGGCTCATGACCATATCCAGTGGAATACAACCATGCTGATCCAGTATACCATACCATCCGAGAAGAAAAGGATAAATGAAGATAACACCTACTTGAATTTAATTTGAGTAAGGGCATCTGGGTTCCAACAATGGAGAACTAGATTGACCATGAGTCTAAACTTGCCCAAGCATAATTTTAAGGCTTAGTGGTCCACAGCTAGTGCCCAAAAAATAGTTCTGTACAATACATCTACTTGTAGATAAAATCAGCTCTTTCTTTGACTTGTTTCCTTTAATCACTGCGAGGAACAGATGCATACTTATGCACCAATTAGCTCATGTGGGAGATGTATGGGAAACATTAGGAAAAACTCTCTAGCTAGATGTCAATCCCTGAATTAGATTGCTTAGAGAAAAATGTGGCATTTCAATCACTGGTTTTTTTTTTTTTTTTTTTTTAAGAATATGTTATCTAGAATTAAAGTGATTCCCTGACAGATATTTAACCAAGCAGTACTGAATGCCATTCAAATGCCCCCTCCCTTATTTAGAGTAGAGGTGTGGTTAAGGAAGCTATTCCTTACTACTTCTTAATTGTGAACTGTGAGCATTTGGCTGAAACTCAGTGACTGTATGAGCATGACTAATTCCCAAGATTCAGACTTATGAACAGTCCCCCCCTCCTTTGTTTACAGGAAAATTTTTTATTTGCCCATATCATATTTCAGACATAACATATAGCAGAGTGTCTGATGTGTGGATGATTAAGTCCCAATACCATACTAAACCGATGAAACTGGTACACATAAGAGGTTCGTAAACCTTGGTTGCATAGCTGGCCAAGCAGTAGCAGAAAACTTCCAACTGAGGCAGCAAGAAAGTGACTGAGAATCTGAGGTAAGCCAGCAACAGAGCATTGTGATATAATATACTACAAAATACCTAATTTCTCAAATCAGCATAGTTGAATCTTCTGTTAACCTGACTTCTAGGGTGCAATGCCAATTCTTTCTACTGAGAGAATAATTTCAAAATCATGTTAGAACACGTATCTAATAAAAGAACCTTCAGTTTCTTTGCTCCTTTTTTCTTACATATAGGGTCACAGGTTATTACAGATATATACAATTCTGGAAAGATATCAGCAGTTCCAAGCATTTCTGGCTAGAATATTAGTGAAATTAAGAGAATAAATCCACAGATAAGCAACCCACGCTTCAACTTCTACTCAGTGTTTTGGGAATTTTTGGTTGGTTTTTTTTTGTTGTTTGGTTGGGGTTTTTTGTGTTTGTTTTTTTTTTTTTTAAGTAATAATATGAAAATGGTAAGACTTTTTGGTGCTGAAACAACTTTGGGTGTACTGTGAACCAATCATGTCTTTCTATACAAATACAACCTGGAACATTGGTGAAATGTTTGTTTTCCATACTAAAGCTTCAAATAAGTACTGAATATATTTTTATTGGTTGATATGTATTGAAATATTTTTAAATTATCTAATCTATTTTAATTTTTTCTTAATATGTATCACATAATAATAATAATTGCTGTGAATATACCATATGTTTATGATGGTGCATCCTATATATGGCTTTGAGAAAATATAGATTTCTCGAAAATGAAGGTAAAAATATTTGCTAGACTTTTCTTTCAGAGATCTTACAGAACAATTACAGCTTTTGAGCATGCTGTTGGGATTGAATTTCCCAACTACTTTCTTAGAAGTTTGTTAAAAAAATGAAAACCCTCATGTCACACTTAAAATGGTGTGATTTTAATTTTAAATTCATGTAGATATTAAAGCAAACAACTGTCAGTGCATACATGAAAACTAAAACACAATACATAGGTAATTCCACATTAATTTCTTACATTTGCATGAAGTCACAACTCTATCACTTTTGCCATTAATGTCACATATTTGTTCTGGGAAATTTGATCACAAAATTCAGACCAGAAGAATGTGGGCTACCTCTTCTATTGCTATTATACAAGGCATATTCTTAAATTAAGAAAATAAATACAGTCAATTAAATAAATGTTTTCAAGTTATCAATGTTATCAAAATAAAATCTACTTTATTGTAACCCAAAGATGTATTATAATGTAACCTTTGTCACGTGTTTTTACGTCTTACTGATAAGAAAATAAAAACCCCTTATTTCCTTATGTTATCTGTAGAATCTTCAGATAATGTTTCATATAAAAGGACTTTCTTTTAAGAGGACATAATGCAGAAAGTCTGTGTGCCATTGGTGAAGTGGATTTAGCCCCATAAAAACTAGCGTAAAGGGAGAGACAACAGTGCACGAATGATCTTATAGGAGCTACTACAGCCCTACTTTGAACATTTTTAAGTCCTACAGCAACAGTATCATATACTTAGAGGCAAAACTTCATTTCTGCAGATTGCTTGGATTTGATTAATTCCACAAATGCACTCAACCCATAGAAAGATCCCAATTTCAAAGGGAAAAGAGAAAATTGGTGGAAAGGGAAATTCCCTCACTTTCAAATACAAATATACTAGCTTTTGGCAAAATGTTTCTACAGTGTTGACCCTTTTTATTATGCATGGATATATAGAGAGCAGGGAGTTTGATAGGAAGAAGAGTGGAGTTTTCAGGAACAGCCCTTAGGAGAGTGCATACAGGTTGACTGGAATGTCAACTTTCTTTGGTGGACTAAGGTTTAAGTATCTGTCTAGAGAGAGGGTCTGTCAGAAAATGTAGTGTAAATAGGGTGACTTTCCATTTGGACACAGTACTTTGTCCCCAAAGAATCCTAGATAAACAGTTTACACTGCAAAGTTAGAAGAGATGAAACCTACCCTTAGACAATTCTGACAAACTGGATTCACACAGCATAGGTGATCCTTTAGGTTGCTTAAGAATCATAGAATAGAAATGTTTTGTGCTGGCTTTATTGCTTAGAATGGGGAATAGATTCCTCCAGAGCTATACATCTTGCCTTCTTCTGCTTGTTTTGCACTTATCATTTATGTCCCTTCCAAAAATAGATTGTTTTGACCAGTACTCGTCTTGATTAAGGTGTAGGTCACTTCCTCATGGCACACTGTATTTAGTTCAAAGAGTAAGCTTATTTTTGTAGGAAAGAGTATACACATATACAATGCTGTATATTTTTATTAAATTCAGAATAATGTAAACATAAGGCTTAATGGAATTTCACATTAATTTTCTATAAGTAGAATGTTTAAAATGGACATGTTTTTATTCTTGATATTAAACTGCAGGTAAATAATTTTCAAAACTATTTTGAATCCCACTAATTTGGATCATTGACACCAATGACTGCTCACCAGTGAGATGGTAGTATTTAGATGTCAGATGCTATATGAAAACAAAAATTTTAAAAAAAGTAAACCTTTGATTATTTTTTCTTGTAAAATTTTACAGTTTTCAATTTAAAAGAAAATGGATGTACCTCATGGAGGTTTCACTCCTTGGCACTTCAAACTATTTTGTTTCTGTCTTTTCCCAGTTACACAAAATATGATTGACTCTATATCCTGCTTTGAGATGCTGCCAATAATATTGCATTTGATAGCCTTCTCTGCTAGGCCAAGATAATGGTAATGTTAATATATGAAAATAAATCACAGTCAGTGTATGCTCTTTGTGTCAGTAGGAAAAAGTCTTTAAATAATAATAGTGGAATTTTTTGCCTTTATGACTGAAACAAATTAAGCTTGAGTGGAAGATCCCTTAAGATCAGTCATCGTGTTATTGCACAGAATTGCAGTAAAAAGAACATGTATCAGCTTGTAGTCTCTCAAGATGTCTGCACTGCTTAACCATCAAAGATTAGACTTACGTTTTCCTGGCACCCTTACCGTGGCATCCTCTGGCTTTTATTCATCAGACCTTTGTTAACATTTTCAGGAGTTTTCCTATTTAATTTGACTGTGAGTGGATGTGTTATTGAATTATTAACACTGTGCTCTTTTTGAACAGCAAGCTCTTGTTTGCTCTAGGTTAACATTACCCCAAGAGTAATAGTGCAAAAGTAATTATTAGGTTATTAATTTAACAAAGTCTTCACTTTAAATGTAATCTGGTTCAATTTCAAGAAAAAAGCTATTGACTTGACACTTAATTTTAGCATGAAAAAAATCAGTCATAAACCACACGAAGTATAAATGCCAGTAGCTTTATAAGAGCTAACATTTTATTGTTGTTAACATTTCTGGATAAAATAAGTTTACAACTCAGTATGGCTTTATAATGAAGTTTATACAGTTTGATTTTTGTTACATAGCCATATCTACAGGTATGATAAACTGCAGTTTAGGCACACTAGTTATATGTAGTAGGGCTGGGGAGAAGGATCCACGGATGAATTTGTTCAGGGCTCCCTGCTGTGATTTATATATTAATCATGAAGCGTCATGCTTATGCAAATGTGTAGCAGCCCAATTAGACATACAGCATAGAACATTGGGAATAACGTCATGAGCTATTGGGCCTCTGAAATATAATCCTTGGCCAAATTTTCAAAAGCAAAGTAGATCTGAGATGCCTTTTTACTTCTGAAAACAGGTGTACAATTGTCTTCTTAGTGCTTATTTCATGCCTTCAACTTTAAAATAAAGCTTTATCCCAGTTGGCATGATTTTTTCCTAGTCACTGAAGAGTAGCTGTGGATATTCTGAATCACTGACAAGAAAATAAATTGTTCATTCAGAGCACAGACGTGCTGAGAATGTTGAGAATCCTTTAATATTTGGAGAATTTTTGCTGTGTGTTTTGAGCATTCTGCGTTCTGAAAATATTGAGGCTGGATTTGGCACTTTCTTCCTTCTTGCTACAACATGTGATTAATTAAAATATTCTGATTTGCATTCTTAAAATTCAATGTCTTAAATGCAAATATGCAAAATATTAAACATTCCACTTTAGAATACCAGGTTTCATTACACAAATTCATACTCTTGTCCAGAAATTACTCTGTAATAAAATTACCAGTGTGTTTCCTTCTTCCGTGGATGTTTGTCAGGTTTTCTTCACATTTATTAGTAGGATTGGGTAAAAATTAAACAGTAATTTACTTACTTACCTTTTTGAAGCTGCTATATAGAAAAAGGAATTAGTACTTACAAAGTCACTAGTGGCACGGTAAACACAGCACAAGCTCTTTCATGACTAAACAGTCCTAAAATAATGGTACCTTTCACTAAATAAACTCATCTTGTTTGCTGGGGTTTTGCCATTTGGTCCATGCATTCTTCACTTGTTCACAGATTAGTGTGTAGATCAAATTGCTTCTATACATAACAGTGAAACACATGGTGCTGTTTATGTGTACAAGAATAATAATCCCTGACAGCAAAAACAAATGTCTGGAGACTGTCATAGAAAGAGAAAATTATGACCTTTTAACAAAGGCACCAATATGCTTAGAAATATCTGAAGATGCCCCCTGCTGTGGTGACTCCTGATGCACTGAGATTCTAGTGGAAATTACTGTTCCAGCTGCAGTAGAGATCAAAGGGAAACCAAACAGTGCAAATTTTATGTGGTAGGCAAAAGAGTTGTCCCTCTTAAAAGATATGAGAGAGAAAGAGAGACAGTATGTGAGTGAGAGATTTTATGACTTTTAAATTGCAGAGGACACATCATCATCTCAATATCACATCACAGGATGAGGAGGAGGCTGACAGTCTTCTTCCTGTCCAGCAGGGCATTATTGGAGCCTGTTACAAGGAAAAGTATTATATCTTTTGGTGTATTATGATCATATGAGTACTTTTCCTGAATAATCCTGTGTTCTGGGAACACATCAAGAAAATGATAGGAAAATATATTTATCATTATTAATGATTAGTATAGGGACTTTATAGAAGGCCATAGGTTCGTATCCCAGGTAAATTCTGGATAGCAAGCTGAGAGAATGCAGACCTTGGAAAGTTAAGCAGTCTTCCCATATCCTATCAAAATAAGTAAACAGCAAGAGTGAAATTCCAGAATTTTGAAGCCTACAGAATAATTTCTATCAACTCCACACTTTAACTTAGATGCTCAATGAGCTAAAATTACTAAAACTGATTTTTGATTTGGCTAAGGTCAGTATTTGTTGCATAAAAAATATTTGCTATAATTAGGAAAGGGAAATAAAAGTGAATTCTGAGGTGAAGTGACCACCTTTGCTCATACATGAGCATCAAGTTTTTCCAGCATGATTGTTGTAGGCAGGCCTAAACAGATAAAAGCTAAAACAACAAACAAACAAGTCCTATAATAATTTTTTAATTTTAAAACATTTGTAACCATTTTTCAAGTTCTGATCGTTACCGAAATGAACATGTCAAACACCCAACTTTTCTGTTTGTTTCTTCTGTATGCCAAACACTCATCCTGTCTGGAAGATTGAAATTAAGAAATTTAAGAAATTGAAATTTAAGAAGTGTTGAAATCAGGGCATCCCCAAGCACACAAGCTCTTCATATATATGTTTTCACTTACAGAGTGTATGCTTGATTTTGGGAAAAAAAAAAAAAAAGGAAAAATGGGAAAAATTAAAATGTTGGTGAGTCTCAATGCACTGTATTACACATGTGAAATATTTCAAGAGACAGATGTATTTTTCCAGAACATTCTTTGAATAAGAGAAAAAGTAGTGCTGGTAGGGTTACTCACTTGAGAGAAATTGCAGTTGAAGAGGGAATGTACACAGAGCCAGCAGAGAGTGAAATAGAGATGTAACTTTTAAAAGACCTTATACAAGCATCCACCAGCCCCTTCAGGAAATCTTAAAAAAGCTATTCATGAAAAGAATTCTTCTTATCTTTGCCTTTTTGCAGTTTTTAGTCACAGTTTCATAAAAATAGTATCTTTGTTAGACAAGTGGTTACTGCCTATGACAAAAAATACTACTTCTTTTGGAAGAAAATCCCACTCATTCATTATTGAAAACACATGACATCATTAGGCACCATTGGCTATATACACAGTGGTCAATAGTATCAAGACCTGAACCCATTTAATGCTTATAGTGCTTTATAAACATTCTGAAATCTTTCATTTTCTTATTTACATTTAGTTCAATCATTATCTTCTACTCTGACCTTTACTACAGTGCCCCAAACCTGTCTCTTCACTCCATGTCTTCCCATTTAAGGTTTTGGTGAATAAAATACTCCCTGGTTTCCTCTAGGATCTGAAGGCAGTCAGTGAATGCTTATGGCAGTCAGGAATTCTGGCTTTTGGTGCAGGTCTGGATATGACGAGGGAAGAACCTCCTGTACAACCAGAGGGAACAATTTATTAAGAAATCTCTTAAGTTTCAGCTCTGGGCTGCCTGGAACAGCGTGAGCTTTCAGGAGCTGTGGAGATTAATGAGTCAAAAAGGTGAGGTCCACGAAGACAATCATAATCTGTAAATTAGCAGAGTGAAATCTTGAATTTCCACTGTGCCAAGTAAATGATACTTTCCTCTTGAATTTGCAGGATGAGCAAGGAATATTGTGTGTGGAAATTCTCTTGAATTGCTCTTAGCAGCTCTAGAGAAATAATTCAATTTTAATTGAATAGAGTAATATTAAAATAGTGCAGTAAGAAAATAAGGAATAATTACCGTGTTTAAAAACCCCTTAATATTATGGCAAATCTTATGCTTTCAGAACACAGAATAAGGAAACTCTTTGGCTTCACAGGCCTGACACTTAGTTACCTAATAAAGTTAAAATTGAGATTAAAATCCTCTAACCTAAATAATAAAATGAAAATACTTATTGAACACCTTGGCTTTCTTGGGCAACATTTTGATCTTCACTATTTGAATCGATAAATATGGCTGGTAGAATATTTAATGATGAAAACCTTTTTTTCAGCCTTTGATTATGAAGGGACTAAATGGAGAACTAAAATAACATTAAAAGTAATTCTTAAATAATTTCGATGAAAAAATATATTTTCTCTTTTTTTAATAGAAAATTAATAGAAAATATGATAAAAATGTCTTTGCTGCCCTAGAAACTCCCTCTGAAAAATACAGTAATCTTTTTACATAGGTATATTAATGATAGAATTTTGTAAATTTGAGTTTGTGAACAAGGCAAGAATATTTGAAAAAAAAATCTCTTTTGAATCAAAGTACTGTATTTTACTGTTAAATGTAGAAAGCCTCCGTTCTTCCTGCTTATCTTAGAAAAATATATTTCAAAGCATAAACACTATTCCAAACTGAAGAATACCAGCAGTAGGACTTTTGCTAGAAGCTTTAGTGCTACTGTTTGGGCTGAGGCTATTCTATTTTTACCTTAAAAGGAATTTTGCATGTTCCTTTATCTTTAGAACAGTTTTCCCGAGATCCCTTTCCCTGCTAGCCCTTGCATCTATATTAGGATGATCTCCTTGGCTCCTCTGACTCGAAAGTGGACTACAGCACCTTCTAGTAAGCTGACTTGAATCTTGGCTGACACATGGGCTTCAATCTTTGCAAGAAATATACGCATCCAGCAGTAATGGTATCTAAACTAAGCCTCTTGACAGCAAAGCGGCACTTAGCTGACTGAAGACAGGATCAAAGTTCTTGAAAGAGAATAACATTTTGGAAATGTTTTGTGAGTGTCAAAACATGTTCTCTTCTGAAATGCATGGCTGACTCCTCCAGTTCATCTCCATGTCCTTTAAAAATGTTTGTGTTTCTTCTATTTTATTTTCTTGAAGGCCACTTCAAAAAGCAGTACAAGGTTTAACGATTATAGTCCTATTGTCTCTTTCAAAGTGCTGTTTTCTCAACTGTGGTAGCCTCTCTGATTTTTAAAGCTTTACTACATTTTAAACAATGAAGTTCAAATGGCCACATAGCAAGGAGGACTTTTCAGAAAGTTTGGACATTATTTGACATGTATCTCAGGTTTCTCTCTGCATATGTCTGGAAAGGAGACGTGACATATATGGACAATAAAATCTTATGATTTGTGAGCTCACAAAGTTTAGCTTTGCCCTGGGGAAGGGTAGTTTTCCTAAGTTTCTCTATGTAAATAAAAAGAGATAATTTGCCTTATACATAATCTAATTTCATTTTCGTCTTCATCCTCTGCAATCTGCATCAGCTAATCTTTGGATCCACAGTCCACAAAACTGCTACTGAGTTCTCCCATATATCAAAGTGTCCAGAGACCTCTGGCTTCTTGCATTTTACAAAGCCCTTTCTGATCTCCCTAGCCTCCTTATAACTTTTTCTATCCCCAGGATCCTTTTCTTGTAAAATTCATTTTCTCATTACTGACAAGAAGCCCTGAGCTTAATGTTTATGTGAATCTTTGTAGTCTTTCCTTCTGTACTTGTGCCATCAGTTTGCTGATAAAGGAAGCATACCTGTTCACTGTTGTAATTCTTAGGTATATCCCTTACCTTCTCAAAGACTGTTAAGAAATCAGCCCTCCTCAGGCCAGTGAAATTTAGAAAACTTGTAAAAGAAAGAACAAACACCATGAGCTGATCAAGTGACTGATCAAGTGACAGAGACCTGTTCCTTGGCTTCAGAGAAGCAAGGTAGCTTTGTAAGCCAGAAATTTCATCAATAATGAATTGCAGCAAAATATCATTCTTCGTTTAAGCAGTACAAATTTGCTCCCCAATATTTTAAAAGCATCAGAAATGGGTAGCTCCTTTTTTGGACTAAGCTCTCTGAAACAGTGAGAAAATTAATTTGCTCATGTCTACAAATTGTTTGCTAAGAATAAATTCCCATGCAGTCCATTTTGTAAATATGTTCAAACTGTTTGTGTAACAGTGAATAGAGCTGACATTTTAATTTGTTTAGAAAGCCATGTACAATGTTTGCTCATTTGTGACTAATTTCTAAAACCTTGGCATGCTTTTAAAACATATTAGTTCAACTTTTATAAAACTCTGCCTGAGTCACTTTTGCAGAATTGGGTTACTAAAACTGCTTTTACTGCTCTCATAGATTACTGTCTTTATGGATTAACTTTCTCTGTGTGTGAATGTTATGATTGCCAATTGTCATAAGTGCTGGGAATTAAACTTGTGTATTGAGTGGAAATAGCTTTCTTACTAGAAGAAAAGGTGAAGTAAGAGCAGGGTAACAAGTGGACACTTAGTAAACTCTCTTGTTTTACTGACATGATAATATTACTACTCATTATTTAGTGACTTATGTTTTTTGTCTCATTACACACTTCTAAAAAAAAGGATTTTAATCTACAGGTTCCTCTTCTGACACAACGCCATTTTAGTAATTTAGTAGATGAACCTTATCTCCTGGAAGGTGTGCACTGAACTGAACAGTTGCAATGACTTAGGTGCGAACTTGGAAGCCAAATGGATTTCTTGAAGTGATCTGTGCCCACACATTTTTTGACGCACATTGAAAATTAATATAAATTTATGCGTGTAATTTATGTATATTATTAAAAGGATAACAAGGAAACATAAACTTATATTAATGTAAATTTACTAACATTTCACTAAACTAATTGATGATGGAAAAATACAATGATCAAGTTAGAGTCATTGCATCTGCAAAGCAATAGGTGCAAAGACCAAAGCTCAAAATTACTACAATTGGTAAGCATATCAAATTATAAGATTAAAATTAAAAGGAATTTTGTTTCAGTTTTGGGGAGAATTTAGGGAGGAGATTGCTTATTTCCATTTGGTTTGGGGGAGACCTAGCTTGCTCAGAAAAGTTGTAAGTGATCTTACATAGCTTATGCTTTTACCTTTTCCTGAAGGCTTGTGCATCTTCTCAAACTCTTCTCAGGTGACATGGTAAAGCATCTTGGCTTCTCTGAAAATGTATATCAGCTCTATATTTTCTCCTTAAATCTTACTATTTAATATTATTGAGAATCTTTTTTATTATTCTTTCCATGAAAACAAAATAAATATAATAATAAAAAAGAAAGTCCTGCAGCCTTAATACTGAGGTACTGGCTTAATCACTCATAGTTGCAGTATTTGAAAGTTACTATTTAATAAACAATGAGAAGTTACTGATAGATATTCTCTGAGGTCAGCGGTTTCTTCCAATAAACTATTTGCTATGGTTTACATGTAAGTATTTGTTCTTCAGATCAAATGGAAGAAGTCAGTGGACTTCCTCCACTTTATGTTTAATTTGTATAACTGTTACTGTTCATAAACTGGGTCCAGAAGACAGAGACTTCTATATATCTCAAAACAAGTGCAACCTGTCTTGTCACTTTGCAGAAGGTCAAGTGCATGCTTTTTCATCCTTCTTCCTTTGAAGGTTATTTCAAACAAGCAAAAGGCGCTTCGCTACTGAAAGAATGACGGTATCATTTCCTCTTTGTATGATTCTTATGGGAGGGGGAGTGGGGGAGGTGTCATTCATTGTCCACGCTTGTTGCTATGGAGAGAGTTACATACATGAATTCAATAGATAAAGTAAGTTACACCACATCCAAGCAAAGCTAAAGGACACAAAAGCATGAATGCTGCCTGTGCTTGATAGATCATAGGTCCATCTACTTCAGTAACCTTGTTTTATATATTGGCCAAAGTGCCAGATGCCTAGGGAATACTGTAAGAACAATGCTGCTATATATTGATGCCCCCTAAGAACAGTTTCCCCAACATCAGTTACTGTGAATCAGGGACTCAAGTCCCTGTCTCTGTAGTTAGTACACCTAGATGGACTTTTTCCATTTTATAAAATGACCTGTCAGATTTTACATTCTTCTCATGATTACAGCTTTCTACGACAGCCTTCCTTCATGTAATTTTTTAATACAAAGTCTGAGTTATCTCCTAGACATATATCTTTAAAGGTTTCACTTATGTTCTCTCTATGATTGCATTGTCGTTATAATATTTTTACCATCTACAAATGTTGCATAAAATAATATTACATGTAAGTCTTATCCATTGACAAAATGTTGAGTAGCTTAAGTCTAAAGACCAGCTTTTATTAGACCTCTCTAGTGAAGTCAGTTCTTCACTTACAACTAATTTTTCAGATAGTAAATTACCTGATTCTTAATGGATTTAGTCTGAACTATATTTACATTTTAAATCAAAGTACCATGTATGCTAAACTAAGTGCTTCAGAAAATCTTATGTATATTGTATTTATGAAATTATCCCTATTAGCCATGCTGCTATGCAACTGGCAAGTTTTGCATCTTAGGAACCAATGATCAATTTTTAATTCCTAATTTTGTTTGTTTGTTTGTTTAAGTTATACTGAGAAGCAGAATAATTCTTCAGTAATCCTTTAGTAGTGGATTTATATAATCTAACTTCAGATTTAATTTGATAAATGTGTCTAAACTCAGCAGGTTGTGTACAGTTAATTGAGAAAGACTGATGTCTTCTAAAGGCAACTCCTCTCATACAAAAAGAGATTTTACAGACTGGCTCAGTTACTAACAGAAGACAGATACTAGTTTCCTTCTCTTGGTTATAGAATGAAGAGAGACAGCTTACACTGAATAGACAACTAACTTTTCAACAGCTAAAGATCAGTGATATGAGTCTAATTCTTATTGTCAAATATAGCTAAGGACTCAGAAACTTCAGGGTTTAACAACATAGCTTAGCCTAAACCTGGGTACCAATAGGGTGTCACAGAACAATTAGTCACTAAAGAATGAATAGATGAATAAATAGCTAACAAAATGTCTAAAGCTGATAATCCTCCACATACAACTTCCTACAGTTACTCAGTGATCATATAAAATAATTCAAATCTTGACAACCAGGCACTGCATGTGTGCATCTGAAAATATATCAGAAATCTGATTAATCTATCCTGAACATTCTCCTTAAATTAATCCTTATAATTTTGGTTTCTAAGAGATCAGCTCATTTCTTCGTTTTCCTGAAAACAAATTTAGAGGTACAGATTATCACCTGTATCACCTGTAGTATAAAATGCTTATGGTTCTGTGGCTACAACAACCAGCCAGGAAAAAGAACAGTCAGATTCAACTCCTTTCTGTACCTTCTGCCACATGGTTATCCTCTTCTTCATTTCAGAGAATACAGCTCTTTTTTGCTGTTACTTTTTCCTCCATAACTAGTGAATATTGATTTGTTTGATATGATTTGCATAATACCAACCTTTATCTATATTAGTAGAGAATATTGTAACCCCAGATACTGTTAACTCCATATGCCCATAACTTCAGTAACTAATTATCTCATTGAAGATAAATTTCTTGTTGCTGCAGAGTCCAAGAAGAAAAGAACTAGGATGAGGATGCTGGCCAGGGTGCTAACTGGTCCATCTATGGAATACTAGTGACAAGGTTTACAGATGCAGATAATTTATTTCTCAAGAGGCCTTAGACAATAACTCTGCTTATCAGGAAAAGAGTGAAAGTTGTTGTTGCAGAACAGAGCCTGCCTTTCTTTCAAGGAATCCTGCCCTCATTCCCTCTCTCATGAAGCTTCTCCTTATCAAATCCATCAGTACCTTTACTCCTGTGGGTATTTCTTTGTTGTAAAGAAAGTTACTGTAGAGGGACAGCCAGCTGTCTAGGATTATAAATTACAGCAGCATCCCTATTCTAACCAGAGGTCTCCTGCACTAGACAGACCACTCACCATAGGCCCTGACAGTGCTGTTTCCCAGAGGTCTTTCTGTTTCAATCTAGTGTCAAATGTTTGTAACATACTGTGGAACAGTGGATGCATCTGTTTAAGTATGCCTCACTGCATTGACATTTCCATTTTTGCATATACTTTATGCTGTTATTTATGCTGTTCATTGAAAGACGTGTCAGCCTCTTGTTTCTTTCTGAAAATATTAGTATCCATAATTTACTCACATAGGATCATTCACTGTCACTCTGTTCATTTATTTTACTTTCTTAGAGCCCGGTCCTGTAGGTAAAATTTCCTAGTCTAAAGTCAAACCTTTCTTATCTGGGGCTAGATTTTGCTGTTTCTATTTAGGTTATCTTGTGTCTTATCATCTCACCATCTTCTCTTGGTGGAAGGAGAAACACAAAGCTATGAAGTCTTAATAAAAAGGTTTGTCATCAAAAGAATACAATTCCTCTTGAAGCTGGCCATAATTAACAATTCAAATAGTGCAAGGATTGTTCTGTGTTTAAAATATGCCTACCTGTCAGTCTCTAAAGATATTTCTAGCCCTATTCAATAAAATCACAGATTTGTAGTAAACATTAACTGACTCTATTTGTAAAAAAATATGTAAAATACAATTTGGTGTTTACCCTTTCTCTGCATGCATAATTCCAGCCCTCTGGTTTAAATTTGTTTTATGACAGTAATGATACCCAGCATGGTGTGAGTAAAAGATCAACACATTCTTGTAATCCAGATATATTTGGAAGGTTTAGCAACATTCTTTTCTAAACATATTTTTGTAGGTGCTCTGCATTTTAAATGACTTTTTTTGGTAACTGGAGCACTGCAAAATATCCTGTGACCTTTCAGATGTGCAGTTTGCAAAGTCCCTGAAGTGATGCAGCAATAGCAGTTGCACTGTTACAAATCTCCTTTGCAATTATAATGTTGTGTACACAATGCATTTGAACTGTTGTCAAATCTACCTCGCAGTTTTCTGGAATGCCCATTAAATTAGAAATGTTCCACAGTCCTGCAGTTGTTACTTAGTTGCGTTTTTTTTCTCATGGTGCTAAATTAGTTGATTCTTAAAACATTGATTTAGGCCCTTAGGGTTGGACACTGATCTAACCCTTGCTTGTTGAAAACTGAATTATAGCTAAACTCTCCCCCATACTGGAAGAGAACATCTTAGATGTTCAGAGAAAAGTTGGTGACCTATCCATTTTGAAATTGAAAATTTTACTTCTTAGCACTCCCAGACTTGCATAATACTTAAGGCACTCTAAGTTGGACTAAGTCAGCAACAAAACTATTTGATCAGGCTGTCTTCTAAAGAATCCAAAATTACCTTTTATGCCATTTGTCATATAATTAGTAATGGTAATGTTGGTTCAATTCAGAAAATCGTAACTTGTATTCTATAAAACAAAGCTGCCAGTCATGATAAAGGAGTTTATTTGTCATCCTAAATTTTCAATAACTGCAAGTACTTTGAAAAACACAAACAGGAAGATCTAAGATAATACTGTAATGGAATATTACTAACTTTCTATTAAAATGAAGTGCCTTGCCATATTTGCTCATTTACAATGTATTTGAATGTAGTTAATATATTTATTAATATTTTACTAGAAATATTAATAAAAAGATATAAAGTATGTTTAAGGTAGGTGGGAAAGTTAATTTCTGTGCAAAGTTTTTGTATAGATAATTGGATATCATGAACACATAAGTCATTATCACAATGAGATGTAACTGCCTCATGTGTAAGAAAAAGGACTTACATACTGCGCTTTTTGTGTACATGTTCAATTTATGCAGTATTAGGAACACAGAACTAATTAAAGTGGTACCAAGTGGAGAATTTTAACATTTGATGATACAATAACGTCAAAGATAAGGAATATGGGAAAGGAAAGCTACATAGGAAAGGAAATTTGTGTCTCAAGAAAGACAGATCCTATATTTCCAAAAAGCAATGGCCAGATATGTAAGTGAATCATGTCACATTGGTGTTTGATCTATGAATTAGAAGTGGGTACAATTCTGAGAATTTGGCAATTGCCAGAATTTCAGTTTGTCTGAAATTGCCACAAACTTGTAAGAGCGGTTCCTCAGCTCATGTGAGCTCCATGTCAGAGTCCTAACAACCAAGCAATATATCCTACATTTTGTAAAATTTCTCAAAATTGTGATTCTTTGGAGAGCTTTCAGTTCAAGGGACAAACTCTGAGTGATTGTACTGACATAATCACTGCACAGGAAGAAATAGATAATTGGGATGAGTTTCTTTTTTATGTTCCCTTTTAGGCCAGATTTGCAGCATATCCTTCATGTCATGGTGCCATAGTTCTTCCAACAAGTAGAAGTATTAGTGTGATGTTTTTTTCCAAGAAAACAAGTACTGGAGAGGGTAGCTGGATTCTTGCCTTTTTTTCCTTAATCTATAGATTAAGCTATAAATAGATCTACTGCAATGTGGGCAATCACTACAGGAGAAAGGAGACAGAGAAGGGGGCTGTTCTGTCACTCTTAGCTACTTCATGACCTCCAGGTTAACATTACCAGTATGCTAATTTCCACACAATTAATTCATTATGTTGGGACTTTTAAGCAGAGTTTATATGAAACAAAGACAAAAGCTTAACTGACTGGGACTGGGTAGGCAAATATCATGTGCAAATGGAAAATAACATTGAATTTTTGTTGGGAAGAAATGTATGGAGCAATGATGCTGGGCCGCCCTTATGGGTATGAGTTCCCTCATACAAAACACTTACCACATAAGTTGTATTTGTGCTGTGTAGCAATTCTTGTGTTTGATCCAAAGGAACAGGTAATGCTAAAGCGAAATATTAAGCCATGGCAAAGAAACTGCAGTGCCATCTTAGCACAATGCTAGACCTAGACTAATTAGCTATGCAGAAGATAACCTGTCCTTAGAAGGACCATGCTATCATATCTATATTTTGTCTGGGCTCCAAACAGTGACCAAGTAGATAGTTCAGAGGAAGCTGTATGTTTCATTATTCAGTGTAGATATGAATTAGCTTGTTGCATTTACACGTATTCCACTGGTGGAAGTGCAAAGCCTTCAAAAATCAGACCACAATGCAAACATAAAAGGATTTATGCAAGGTCTTGTAAGGAAAGACTTAAAACAGAACATGGGGAAATATGAAGTGAATTGTGTCCACATACATCATGGTGAACTTTGGCCAATCAGTTTTTCTTCCTGCAGGCAAAAACATCATATTCAAAGTAATGAACTTGTGGGTAGCTGGGCAATAATGTGTTTATCCTGTTTATCCTTCTGTCATGATCAAGGACAGCACTCTGGATTTGTTCATTCTTCCACTGATCTTTGGTCACAGATTTATACTTCTACCCATGGTTTTAGGTAAAGCAATGGCAGTGTTATTTAACTAACTTGCTATGTCAAGTTGTTGGATTTCTAGTCTAGAAATTAATGAGTACTTCTCAAAGTGAAATGCTCATGAACAGATCTGCTAAGCTATTTTTTTGAAACCATTTTAATAAATCAGAAAAAAGATCCAGTAACTGTATATGTTTTATCTATACAAAAAAGCTCATAAACTTTTCCCATATATATTGGATTTATTATATTTCTCCAAAGCAATTTGAAAGGCACCGAATTATACTCCCTTTCAGGTTCTGAAAGAACTTGAGTAATAAAAGCAGAAAAGTTGCTGCTGAAATTCATTTTCTTATAGATTTATAGGAAAACTGAAAACTGCTTTGATGTCTTTCCCATTCCCTTGCCAGTAAAAAAAAAAAAAAAAAGAAAAAAAAAAGAAAAAAGCACTTCTATTAAATTTAACAACACTCTCCTCTCCCCCCACTTCAAACCTCATTTATCTTTTATGAGCCCTGGGCAACTTGCCATAATAAAACTGTGCATAATACTAGAATTCTATAATCATTTAGTGGTTTCTTCTTTTTTTACCCTATCAAATCACTGTGGCATTGACCCTGCCATTTAGGAAGTTGTTTTGAATGGGTCAACACTTTAAACACTACAGCATGTAGTTCAATATTCAAAGCACTGAACTTCGACAATTAAGGTATCCAATTTTCAGAGGAATTGCTAGCTCCACTTGCTGCTAATATCATTCCTTGCAGCTTAGCTTTGCCTAAAAATAGCAACTGGGATTTACATATTTTCAGGAGTTGTGGGAAGAAGAGAAAATATTAACATATATTAGAAAACGCATAAACATGTTACACATCCTTGAATTCAGTAGATTTTTTTTTGTTATTGATTTCCATGGGATGGTTTTCCAGGATAAAATTATGAATTTCTAGTGAATCACAGAACTTCTGATTATATCTCTAATATTCTGTAGGTCTTTCTCATAAAAGTTAATAATATCTCTACTGAGGTCTTATTTTTTTCAGATTACCAAGAAGGTGGATCATGACCCTTTTTAGTATCTAATCCTACTTTCTGTTCATTTAAAGGCATTCCATTGTCTCTGAGAAGCTGATCCAATGAAGCCAAGGACAAAACTATTGTTGATTTTGTTTGAGTTGAACCAAAGTATTAAAGGGGAGTTTTTTGTTCTGTTTTTGTTTGGATGTTTGGGGGTTTTTTAAATGTAGGCATCTCTAATGAAAAGGCCTACATCACAGTATCTGTCCAGCCCTCTTTTAAAAAGTCTGGAGAAAAAAATAGGCATTAAGGTGAATGATCCTGATGTAAAGAAGCAAAATATTTCCAGTCAACATTTCGCTGCAACTGCCTTTTTTTCCAGGGACTATACCTGGAGTTAGATTCTTATGTCTGCACCATGGTGTTTAATGTTAGGTGTCATGAATCCCTCCCACATTGTCAGTTTCACTTTAGCACAAACATGAGATTTTTGCCATTCATTTCAATTGAAGGACAATATAATTAATTGAAACATTTGTAAACAACATAAAAATCTGTATTCTAGACTGAAGTATAAATGTAAATGATACCTGCATTCATACTGCTCAAACACTATTCAAAGGAAACAAAAGCTATATCTAAAGGACATATTGGATACTGTCTTGGGAATTTTGAGCTGTAAATGTCACTGGTAACCCAGTATTGAACTCCTGCATTCATCAACTGAAGCTATACAGCAGTTAAAAAATATGAAAAAGAAAATAATTAGTATAATACAGAAAGAAACCTCAGATACACTTCTCTTGAAAATGTTGAATGTATAGTTTTGAAGGCACAATCAAGGCAGTGGCTGACAGAGTTAATCTCCATTACCTGCTTCCTATTGCACAGGTGAATAGAGGAAAAATTATAAATTGGAGATTGCAAACACAGTAGAGTTTGGTACTTAATTTCACAGAGCTGGAGAGGACATAAGGGAACAAGACTTTGGGGGACAGTCAGGTCTTCTGTGTAGATTTCTTCTTAAAGACCTTACTCTCTGAAGAAAACACCTTCAGTGCTCTAATCTTTGAGCCTTGGTTTTCTGAATTAGCCCACCAGCATGCACAATGAATGTGTTAACATTAATAGATATTATGCAACTCAATTCCAATACTGACAAATGGATATAGGAATTCTAAGGCATTTTCTTTAAGACAGAGTCTTTTTGAAAATTCTTCAGTATTTTGTTTCCAAAGTTCATAAAGTCTCTGTTTTAAAACTGTGAAAGTGAAGCCAATTAATCACAGACTGCACTGCAGCATATAATGAAAAAGAAATGAGATTTTATATCAATCTTTTTTCTTTGTCAAAGATTTGAGCAGTGATGGTAAATTGTCATACAGAAAGAAGGTAACAGCAGTTTAAAGAGGAAGTCTGGTCTGGCAATTAAGGTGCTAATCTGAGGAATGTGATATCTAGGTTAAGTTCCCTGATGTGCTGTAGACTTGCTCTGTGACCTTGAACAAATCACCTAGTGGAATTTTTCTTGCCTACCTATAGTGGTCTGAAAACCAGGCAGGCACACCAACCAAGTTACCTAGATTAATCTAGATATATCTAATCACTAGAGGACAATGCAAACAGGTAACTTCTTCCACGTATTCTAGGATAGGATGAATCACCTTTAGAGATAATCTCTCTCACTCCTACAAGTAGTTTGGACTAGATACTTAAAGTGAGGTGAGACTTATCGCACTTTTAATCTTCCTACGCTTCAATTCTCCCCACACCTGTAAAACGAGCATAATGACATTTCCTTTCCCTTTTAGGCTATTATGAAAAGAGTAAAGTGTGCAGCATTAAAATACTGTAAGAATAGGGTGATAAAAATACCACAGACACCTATAAGACTGGTATGCCTGTCAGAATAAGAAAATCCAAAGTCTTTATAACTTCATAGTATTTTGTTAAACTCAATTCTAGCACTCTTAAAATCAACTTTAATCAGAATACTATCCTGATTGCCATCTGGTTGGGTTCCTATTAGTCATTCAGAGACCAACACTTGGCACTAAATTGTTGAGGAGAAAGAGAAAGACATGCTATGAATAAATGCTAGTCAGCATTCAGGTGTTGGGAACTGTGATTTGTTACAGTCATGCATGGTATCTGTCAGCAAACCTAGTTTTAAGTGCAACAGGTGCCTATCACTGAAAATCTGACTTCTTTATTATAAATTATAAAAGAGACATGTCAGTCATGAGTTTCTGCCCTTTGCTTGGAGGGAAGTTAAATAATTCATTTTTCAGCAATAGACAACAAATGACTGAAACCAGAAAAAAAATTCAGGCCAAGTTCTCAGCCAAGTCTGTCAAAATGAAGTGATGTTTTGGTGATTTCTAGCAAGAAGACAACTTCAATGCAGCAGCCTATAATTGAAACTGCAAAAAACCCTAGTTTTTTTTTGAACAGGAGTCCTGTGGAATTATTGATGTTCTTTGATTTTTGGGTGGCTTATATTTGCAGTGCAAAGCTGTCAAGTCAATTTTACCTCTTTTTCTCACTGGGGGAATTCTCCTTTCCATCAGAGGGCTGCATTTAAGACTGCTATGTCTCTCTCATGGGAATAGAAAACCTCTTCTGGACAGCAAGTTTGTCAAGGTAGAGTAGCTGTATTAGAGAAAGCTTCAAGGGTAAATGCAGGCTAGCACCTGTCTTTATCACTGAGGAGCATGTAAGTCCAATAGTTAGTGGTCAGCTTTACTGCAGGACAGAATGACTTAGGAAAATATCAGTTTTAGGATGGTTGGAATATTTTCTATCCAAGACTATCTACTGTATTTTTTTTCAGTGAAAGGGTGTCATCCAAGGCTGAGGTGTTTATTCAGTCATGGCATAAGTCCATGACTTGAAGAGTTCCCACAGAGGAGGTAGGCCTTTCAAATGCAAACTGGAAAATGTCAAGCCTGTGTTCTGAGTAGAACAGAATTTATGTGTTCTCTTTATTTATCTATTTTTTCTGGGTAAAAAAAAAAAAAAATCTTTTTCCTTTCCCCTTGCATACATGTGCTGATATCCAGGGCATCTTTTTAAAGAAACATCAGGTTTGGGTCTCTCTAGAGCACATTGGAAAGTACTTGGGTACATCAGTATTTCAGTTGCTCTTGAATTGCTCTAGTTTTCAGATAATCTTCATTTTATTCTCAGTCTGATACCATTTCTTTCATCTTCAGGATTGATTCCAAAATACTCCTGTTTTCTATGGAAATTAGAAATAGAAATGGTTGTGAGCCTTCCTAATATGCATCTTCCAAATTATTTCCCTTATAACAGTTAAAACAGTCTAAATATTCCAAATCTTGTGAATAATTTATAATTTGAAATTTGCCATCACCTTTCTGTGACGAGGCAGTTGATTTCTCCACTAAGTAGAAGGCAATATGATTTTGATTTTAATCTTTTGCAGTGGTGTTCATATAGTTCAAAAGGCTGGTACTGCATTCATGGTTACCACATTCCATTTTGCAACAAGGAAGATTCTACTTTAGAAAAGGAAAACCAGTGTCAGAAGAGATGTATAAAATGACACTTTTACACTGAAGTATCACTATCTAGTGTACATTGTACTTCCTGCTCTGCTCTGTAAGTCACTTATAACAGCTTGGATCCATTCAGGAATGTGTTAAAGGTGGTCTCATACACCTCATATCTTAATTTGTCCTTTAAATTATGGGAAGAATAACAGCCCTCAGAACACTGGCGTTGATACATTAGGTGGATTATCCTTTTTTTATAAACAAAAATAAAGAGCTTGTGAATAAGCTTTAAATTACCTGAGGCAGAAGCTGATATTTCCACAGGCATATATTCCCTCATAATAACTTTCTGCTTCTTACTAACCAAGCTGCTGGAATAAAACTTATTTGAACAAACTGTGGTCTCCTGGGAACCTTCAGCTTCTCAAGTCAATGGATTAACATTATATAAATAGCTTGATATTCTTATTTAGTCAGTTTGTCCGTATCAGTTTTCAGTACAGCATCATCTCTGGTCTAGTCTCCCTCCAGGCTGAGCCCATTAATATATGTCGTATTTGGTTGTTGCTTGGATTCATTTTTATGCTTTGTATCTTTGTGCCATATCAATGCAAAGCAAATTAGGCAAGATACAGCATGTGTATTCCCAAAAGGAATACAAGCAAAATTAACTAACCTAAGTTGCCAGCCTTACTGTAGTACTGCCAACATCAGCCACTCTGCTGGAGAAAGAATATCCTGCTATATTAAGGTAATGTGAACCTGATGAATATGTTGGTACAGTAATCTTTATTTTTTATCTCTTTCATTCCTGTACTGTGAATAGGTTTTGCAGAGGATACACTGTTCTGCTGCAAACAAGAAACACTTCTCAGTTCCTCACTCCATTACTAATCCTATTTTTCCTAACTTCTCTAAATTTATATTGGTTTCTAAAATGCCTTTAGTCCATTTAGTATCGATTACATTTGTTAGTTAGGAAGGATTACAGTGCAAGGTGGCACCTGCTATCACTTTCTGGCCCTCTTTTTGTATGGTGTAGCCTGAGTCAGCCCACAGTCAATGACAGCCATCAGGAGCTAAGATCTTTGACCATTATTTACATAGAAATAGCATAAATTAGAACAGCAAAATCCAGCTCTGCTCCTCAGATAAAACTCAGCCTGCTTTTACCAGCAGAGTACTGACTTTGCTGTGGCTCTAGCATATTGCTTTCCACTTCCTTGATACAACTTTTTCTGCCCCAACAGATAGCACAGATGTGGCAGAACCAGAAAAAAACATTTGTGTTCAAGGCCCCCAAGGCTTATTTGGTAAATATTTTGTAAATCTTTCTAGAAAACATGATAGATTTACTGCGTATAGATTTATATAAGGAAGGTTATTTTAAGCAGGATGTCTTCTTTTGCATTACAAGACCTTCTGCCTGTGTTGTTACTTCATCTGCCATTCATATTCATATTCATGAGTAACATCACTGTATTCGTTAGCATATTAGTTACAAATAATTAGTAGTACTGTGTGTACTGTTTTTTTAACAGAATTCGTAAATACGATGAAAAAATTGCAGCTAGACAGAACAGTAAGCTTCCAAGCAGCCACTCCACTAGTCTGCAAATTACAAGTGCTATGGAAGCCACCTACCACCCATCAGCCAGCACTAAGGATCCAATCTTTTCTAAGGTTAGTGACATAGAATGCAATCATGCAAACTGCAATTTTTCCAAAGTACCAACCTTCCTTTAACTAATATTAATATTTTAATGAAACTGCTATTGAGCTAGGCTGTGTGCTCTGGAGCTAGGCTGCATGTCTCCTAACAAATATGGAAAGACAGAAAACCTTATGTTTGTGATCATGCTTTTCTGAACATACTTGATCTCCAGGATCCCCCTCAAAATGCCTTTGGTCTCGTCTCACTGCTTATGTTGTAATTTGCAGTACTTTATTTTTATGCTAATGCAAGAATGCAGAGGTTTTTTAGCTCAGGTAACAAGGCATGCATAGTCAAATTCTTCATGTGAGAGAAAGAACTTCTCTCATATCAGTAACTTTTGAATCCATCCACTACTTTGACAAGGTGGTTAAGGTCTCAAACACTGTAAAATTTCCTATGACTTTTATGAAAATAGGCAGTCAGATATGGGAGAGAGACTTTATTAATGCCTTTACTAAGGGAGAGTTCTCACATAGCAGAAATGTCGAAAATCAAGCTCCATTGGCTCATGGAACTATTTCTTTGAAAATCTGTCTCTGAATCTCATCAGTATCTCCTTACTCTTTGACAGGTGTCCAATGTTCTACATGAAGATGTATCCTAGAGAAATGAAACAATAACAGTGTTTTCATTTCAGCTGTTTCAATTTTGATGCTGGTTTTCATTCTGATAAGCAAATGTTTTCCTCTTGTTCTTTCCTAAACTGCCATGGGATAAAATAAAATAAATCTCTAAGAACAAAAAGAAAACAATAAAGCTCTTAAGAGGCTGTTTGGTTTCTGTTCAGACTCCTAACAGCTGCTTCATCCTTCTTCACTGGTTCCAGATTTAATAAGGCTATGTAAGTCTTTAAGAAAACAGCAATTAAAAAGTTCCTTCTTTTTTTTTTTTAATGTATTTGGTTTCAGATTTTAATAGAAAATAATCTTCTGCAGTTTTTCTTTGAGTATAATGCCTGAATTTCTTATTTGTAATTCCTAAAATTATTTTTTTAAAAAGAGAGAAAGTAACACAAAGCTATATTTTCCATGAATAACAGCACACAGCTCTTGTACTGCATACTGACTTGACTTAAAATAAATCAATAAAATGAATAATTCTTGATTCTAGTGAAATAATCAGATTTTTGCAAAACAACACTGATGAGACAGATCAAAATCTGGTCTATTCTTATCATCTGTGTCTCTATGTAAGCAGTAATGAAGCATTTGAGGAAATGTCACTATAAAAGTTTCCATGTGTTGTTTATGTTCTGAGTAGAAATAAATGATTCACTGATCTTTTGCCTGAGAACTTTGCACTCATTGATGGGCTTTCCTTGCCTTTTACCTTGTTGTCTTAGTACTATTACTGAGTACGTCACCCTACTTCTCTCAGCTTTGTATGCCCTAATCTGCCTTAGAGATCACAGTGGTCTTAAAGTTCGCGTATTCTGGAACCACACTTACTGAAGAGTACTCTTTTGTTATACTTGAGTTCACATGATAAAGAGAAAGTATACACAAATAAATAAAAAATAAATGGTCTAGGCTTACCCAAATAACTCCTTGGAATGTTTGGTAGGAATGCTGAGTTCTTCACAGAAGGAAAGTGTAGGATTGGGAAAGACTTTTAAAATTTATTTTCTGGTTTATTTAACATTTCAAAAACTTAGATTGTATCAGTCTTTCTTTCAGATTTACCACTTCTTAGACACTGGTGTATATTCCACAAGAAATTAAGACAGTAATTACATTGTGAACTGCATTATGCAAGCTTTCACAGTGCTGCTGGCTTCCATTCCCAGACACTTGAATGCACTTGAGGTGCCTTTTTTCTCTTGAGGTAGGCTATGTCCATGTGTGTCACTGTTTCTTGTATAGTGGGGTGTTTCAGGCATGCACTGAAACAGGGAAATTAGGTGTATTGTATCTATGATCCTGGGAAGTTTTAAAGACTAACAATCAATTCATTTCTGTCCTAATTACAATAGCAATGCTCCAGTATATTATCTGGCAGCTAAAAAAGCCTTTTGACAGTATTCCATCATCACCCTCCTACTGCTAAATCTTTAATAACATTTATAATATCACCTGTCATCAGATAGAGTTCCAATGGTAATTTATCTTTACTCCTCCCCTTTGCACTTTGCTAGAAACCAGTAGAAATGTGAGATACACAGTTACTGAAGGAAACCTGTACTGCCCCAAAGATACATTCTCAATAGGCTAAATTGCCTCCAAGTTAATACACAACATTAAAATGAAATTAAACTTAAAATTGAATTTTAGACAGTTGTGATAAAATTTTAAAGAGGAAATTGATAGTCGAAAATCTCCCTTTATTTTTTAATGAAGTTTCACAGACTAGTCATCTTATTTTTCCAGCCTTTGCAATGCTGATTTGACATCTCCAATACCTGTTTTAGTGTTATATTTTCTTTACAAAAAGAAAATGAGTCGTTCTCCACTTATATGCCTTATAGCTAAAACAAAATCGTGTGAGAAAGACATTTGTATGCTGTAAGAGATTACAGTACATTATCTTCTCAAAATATTAGTCTGTTTAGATGGGTTACAAGTGTTCACCCTGCACAATCACAAAGCTGATACGGATGCATGGATCTGAAATAACTAGTGGGCCAATTTTTGTATTAGTTAAAACATCATTTGATTAATAGGAAGTGAGAAAAATACTTTGAGTGCGAACTGATTCTCACAATGTGAGATTAAAATTATTAATTTTGTGAACAAAGCTGCAGAAAACCACCTTCTGTTTTTGAACTTTCAGTCAATTCTCATGCACCTTAAGGGCTGGGTTGCTGGACTGTTTGGAATAATGTGAAGAGTGAGGTTTCAGGTTTGTCTTCACTCTTTCCTCTTCCGAGTTTTAAAGACAATGGGAAATTCAGGGAAAATTAATATATTCAGTCTATTCAGTAAAATCAGTAAAATTAGGAAAGACCAAGGCCCAGAAGATCTTTTACACTAAAACCATTTTTACTTCTCCTCTCAGCCCCCAAATGTTGCAGTGTAGGCAATACTCTATACTTCGATCTCTGTTGAGTTGAATTAGTGACATGCTTAAAACACAAAAAACTGTCTCGGACATTACTTCGGATAGCAAAATCTGAAAAATCAAATTTATTTCTGAAAAAGGTTCTCTCTGCCCTTTTTAATAAAAATTAGTGTCTTTATACCCTTCCACTGTTGGCCGAGACTAGCAAGATGTCATCAACCTTACATACTCTTTACAGTAACATAGGCTTTTTCAAAAAGTCAGGCCTACAAGGGTGATAAACAGCTATTTCATATTCAAACCCATTTGGCTGCTTTATCATTTTCATCAAAACCTAGAAATTCCTTATCTAGGAATTACTTCATCAAGAAAAAATTTATAGTATAGAATGACAGCTTAGCATTTCTGACTTTGGCAGTTGCCCTGTGTAGGTGTCATGTTTCAATATATCTGTCTTTAGTGCGGTACCCTCAGACTCAGTGCAATATATAACTTGTTCATGGTGGCTAAATCTTGGCTTTTGGTTCCTCTTGTTTAAAAGGTGACTGTCATCTCTGAGGCATCTAAATTTAAATCTAATCCTGGTTATGTGGGCAATTACACATTGTAATGGGAAACATTTCTCAAGGGGAAATTAGAGAAGCATGAACCTCTCTCGATATGACAGTTTGGCTGTACTGGTTTTGGCTGGGATAGAGTTAATTTTCTTCACAGTACCTAGCATGGGGCTACATTTTGGATTTGTGCTGGAAACAGTGTTGATAATATAGGGATGTTTTCATTATCGCTGAGCAGTGCTTACACAGAGTCAAGGCCTCTTCTGCTCCTCACACCACCGCCCCAGTGAGTAGGCTGGGGGTGCACTCCCAGCAGAAGTTAGGAGGGGACACAGCTGGGACAGATGACCCCAACTGATCAAAGGAATATTCCATATAATATGGGGAAGAAGAAGGAAGTGGGGGGACGTTCAGAGTGATGGCATTTGTCTTCTCAAGTAACCGTTATGCGTGATGGAGAAGCTTTCCTGGAGATGGCTGAACACCTGCCTGCCCATGGGAAGTAGTGAATGAATTCCTTGTTTTGCTTTGCTTGTGTGCATGGCTTTTGCTTTCCCTATTAAACTGTCTTTATCTCAACCCATGAGTTTTCTCACTTTTACTCTTTGATTCTCTCCCCCATCCCACCGGAGAGGAGTGAGCGAGCGGCTGAGTGGTGCTTAGTTGCCGGCTGGGGTTAAACCACGACATTGGCTCTGATAAGCATCCAAAATTTAGACACCTATCTGGACCTCTGTCTGGTCTTTAAATATTGTTAGGATTTCTTAAAATATTTCCATATTTTATGGGTTTATCGGTGTGGACATATCAGAACATTATTTTTTGTGGTATTTTGGTATTAACTCTACATTTCTAGATGTAACTGGGAGATTACAAGATTAAAAAAAAATTTGATAAGGGAAGTAATTCAGCAAAGTTTTTTTCTGGAAGGCCATATTGGTTTCAAAACTGGGACTGGATTCTATAGGCTATTAAAGAAAGCCTTTAACTGAAAGAAATAATATTTTAGAATTTTACTATATACCTAGTTTATGATGCTACTCCTAGAGCAGACAGTAAAAGAAATGGAATTGCTCTTGTTTTCCTGAAATGGTAGATATAAAACAGAAAAATGGTTTAGAAATTCTTCCAGGAAACGTATTCACTTGGTACATTCAGTGTTCCTAGTCCTGTTCAACTTACAAATATTTCAAAAATGCCTTCAAAGTTTTCTATTTTCTGTCACAGTCAAAATAGGAAGTGAAAAATGTGCAGAGGAGAAATACAATGTTTAATCTTTTTGTCTTTCTTTCTATTAAACACCAGCAACAAATGGATTTTCCATGAAGAAAATCCAAAATACTGAATAAATTGTTATGCATTTGCCCAACGCTGTACAGAGCTTCTCTTTTCCAGGGGCTGACAGTTCTCCATTGCTACTCTATGACATTTTTCTTTGAGAGGTTTATTGCTGGGTCTGTACTAGACTGCTTTATCTGAGGTAAGATGATCAGCACAGGTGTTAACTTGTCCTCCTTATGTATGCAGAGAGAGACCTGGGAATAATCCTGGGGGTAGGGCCCACATGCACACCTCCTCACTTTGTGATGGAGGGAGAATTACCTACTCAGCATTTTCCATACAACCCTACATTTTTGTGCCATTTATTATCTTATCTACTCACTGGGTCCAAAGGGCTGATGCAAACAAATGATTGTTTCCATTACCTGTCTATGATAGATGCAAAAGTAGCTTTTAACAAGCCTTAATATTCCCAGACAGCATACAGGGAATCTGAAATAAAGATAGATTTATTCAGTTACCCAAGGCTATGCTGCAGGTATAGGGTCCAAGATTAGCATTACTTGCTTTGGTATTTTCCGATTCTATATAATCCTAAGGATTTCCATCCCCGACCTTCCAAGACTGACTCCAAATATGGTCTAAATGTGATTAATCAATACACACAGTATTATAAAAATTCCTGGGGAGTTTGGGATGAAAGCTGTGTTTCTTCTGGTGCAAACCCAAGAACAGTCTTCTTAAAAAACCTTTCAGATTTAGGGCACTGTAGGGGCAAATAATGGTCCTTTACAGGGGACATGGCACAGTGTGTATATATCTGCATGTTCTCCTTTTGCCTTTGGTGGAATGACCTAAGCATCTTAAACCAGTTTTTACATTTTTAGCAACAATAATCCATTCCAGAGGACAGCAAATGGTACATGTGGGTGACATGTTATCTGATGATTAGAATTCAAGCATACAATAACTCTGTAACATTGTTAGATTCCTTTTTATCAGAACATGGGATAAAATCAGTCTAGTGCTACTCATTCCTTATAAAGTGGTAAGGAATCTTTTATAATTAATGATCCAAAATATACTCAAGAGATTTTTAGATTAGATCAGTGTGTTACTACAAGCCCAGAACAGAGCATGCTGGCTGAAATCTTGAAGACTTGTATACTGAAAAAGAAATTGTTTGGGACTTCTGTTGCAGTTTCCAGTAGGTTTGGTGTTTGGCATATATAATTTAACAATTTTGCAAAATAAGAAAAATAAATCATTGTCATCAAGTCTCTCAAAAATTGAATATTTAAGTGTTTCTTTGAACATCTGGTTTTAGAGTATTTCCTTTCTGTAACTTAAAAAAATAACATCTGTAATTTCAGAAGAAATAAAACGCTGCAAATCTTAGATGCAAATAACAGGTGAAAGTTGATTCCACTTAGTATGAAAACAGAAATACTGAAGAATAAAAATAAATTGTGTGTTGGAATATTAAAATTTTAATAAATGATTTTTTCCATTCCAAGAGCGATCCTGCTTATATTTGTATCCTGTAATCAACCTCAGGAGTCTGAGTTGGCAAAGAAATTTTTTTAGCCTGTAGCTATGTGCTTGCTTGTTTTCTTTCATCCAACTGTTTTATTTATCTCCTTTTGCTCCCATCTTTTATTCTCTTATGCATGCTCACACTTTCTGATCCCCTGCCTTGTATTTCATTTTCTCAGTTCTTATCCCAGCAGATTTCTTTTCAAAATACAGGCATAGCTCTGAGAAAATGGCTTGGGAAATAGGATCCCTGGGGAGAAGGCCTCAGGAAATGAAATAGCTCAGCTTAAACATAACAATGAGTTGGTCACAAGACTGGGATGAATGCATTTAAGTGTGCTCGTTTTGTTTTGTTTGTTTATTGAATAGAGGTTCTAATTTCCCTGTACTAAATAATCATATTTTAAGCATATCTAAAAGTTAAAAAAAAAAAATTAAAATGGAGTAATAGCAGAGAAGTATTTGAACTTTAGGTTAATTAAAGTTTTTATTTCACTCAATAATACAGATCTATTTACTGGTCTTTTTGGCTAAATTTCAACAAACTGCACACACAAAAAATCCAGTCCTAGGGTATTAAAGCAGCATACATTATCAGAAAGATTATGGATGACAGCTGGGCTGGTTGATGATAGCTGAGGAAAAACAAGTTTTGCTAGCTGGAAAAATTATTACTGAAGGGCTCACAGTGGTGAGATGGCAAAATCAAATACAGGTTGTGCCTTTAGCTGTTGGCACTGTAATTTGCGTGACTGTGAAATCTACATATGCAACCTGATGGTTCTTTTTCATTGCACCTTTTTCTTCACTCTGTATATAAAAGACAAATGGTATTTTGCTTTCCCTGCACCACACCAAATAATTGTCAGGTGTTGGTTTTGTCCATTTAGTCATTACTTGATGTAAGCTACGATCCAAATGGAATAATGGCATGATTTTATAGAAATTGTGCTGGCTCATCTGCACTAGTTCTTAATAATTGTTAAGATTGAAAAAAATATTCATATTACCAGCCACCTGTAATAAATGATTGCAAGCATAATTTGTTTTCCAGAATCTAACATATAAAACTGAGTTTTATACATTATATATTGTTTTATGCTAATGTAGAGAACTGAGTTTTAAACTATTACAGAGCCACTAATAGCCAAATTCTGTGGTATAACTTCAGAGACTTGGATAGGACTGCACAGGCTACAAATTAGGAAGGAATCTGACTTTTAGTGGCTTCATATTATAGTCTATAAGGACAGCGTGGAAACAAGAGCTATTTCTATTAGCATAGTAATGAAGCATTTTTTTCCAAAGATAGTGAATGAAATCAACACACTAATTAGATTTTATGCATAATACTCGATGGTCAACATTAGTCAAAAGAGATAGGGAAAACTTCCATTTAATGCATGCCAATATTCTTGTTTATATTGGGCAAGGAAAAAGAACAAGAAGATAACATAAGCCACTGTGAGAGGAGCACTTCTCAGAATAAAATCATGTGCATCTCATCTTTTTGCTTATATTATGCAGATCTGGAAAGGAAAAAAACTACTACAGAGGAGAAAAGAAAGAATTCTCAGCATAGCATGGTATTCATCACATGATTCAGATAAGGTCATGCACATTATTTTAAAGATAGAACATACATGTACATCAGCTGTGATACACATACATTTAGGTGAGAATCATAATATTTTGTATCTAATCTTATACACATACGTAGTTTTATTGTTAGTTTGTCGACAGCCCTTCTGCAAAAGGTAATGAAAAAACTGAAGCCCAGTGGTTTTTGTTTCCAATGCTCTAACAGTATTTTTTATGCCCTCTGGCATATTTGCTGAAACTCAGTTGCCCTGAGATATTGCCATGAGGCTGGTGTGACCGGTGGTGATGGTTTAACAGAATTTGATTTCTAGCCACTTCCGTTCAGACTATCAGACCAAGAGTCCAATAGTAAGAACATGTAGTTAGAGAATATTCTCACACCCTTATATGAACCAATATAAAAGATTTTATTTGTTTTAATGTAAAGTGCTCATGTTTACAAAGAAATCTTTCACTTTTTTCTGTACTAAACTGTTTCATAAGAACTACTACACAGGGTTTCTGTATTCATGGAAGCAAGGTTGATTAATTCTGTTCTGTAACATCTGGAATGCATCTCTAGAATTACCAAAGAGCATATCTTATTCCTTTCTGTAAGATATGTATGAATACTTTTACTGTCATTTCTTCTTTTCTACTTTTATATTCCTTTTCTTAGCTGTATCCTTTTTCCCCTTTATATATCTAGTATCTTCTTTAATAGTTCTAATAATAATTCTTTCTCTATTTCTCATGCACTTATCATGACTCAATTACAGATGTAGATTTTCCTTCCTGCTTGCAAAATTATTCCATAATTTTGTATTCAATTAAAGGATTTTCAGATAAATCTACTGTATTGTTTTTAACATAATAAAATTAATAAAAATTATTTATAGGAGTTCACTTTATTTGATGCAGAGTGAAAAAAATATTTGTTTCATCCATATGAGGTAGCCAGGAGAGGTTGAAAAGGAAGCATTCTTGTAACAGCAAAATTTTCTCTGATTATTCAGCTGTAGAAAGAAAAGGTAATTGACATTTACTCACTCTCATATAGAGACAAAATGACTACTTTCATCATATCTCTTTTGCACAGTATTTAAACTATAAGTGGAAATAGCTTTTGACAAATTGCAAGTAACTCAGCAAATATATTAATAGTAATTTATGTGAATCATGTATAATATAATTTATGCCAACATTGCTGAAATTTTATCAGATCATCACTCTCTGAAAGTACAGAATAATATATTGACCTCCCCAAGTGAAAAACTTTAAATACAGCTTATCTGGCACTTTACTTTCTCATTATAAAATAAGCAGCTGCATTAACTGCTTACCAAAGACTCATAATATATTGCTGTTCTTTATTCAGCTCTTGAGTAGAAATGATTCCAAAACACAACCTTAGATGTAAACAGTCTCACACTGTTCATAATTTTGTTGTGTAAACAGACTTTCACCTATATAAATAGATAAAAACAACACCAAATACTTTCACATTCTGGGGGGTTGAACACTTTGGATTTCAATCCAAGTGTTGTACCTTCAGTGTGCTCCTTAATGAAGGTGAATTGACTGAATTGCATTAGTATTTTTCTCTTTGTGTGTGCTCTTTGTGGTTGTCTAAGACTTCCATAGCAGAGTCAACATCTCCACAGAGAAAAGTGTCACAGCTACAGAAAAACTACATTATGTATGTAATATTCTATTTAATCTAGTATTTAAAATCTGGTGGAAAGTTTTGAAAGCTTTTTATTCCAAAATGAGAAACAATCCAAATATTTATCTGGAAAAAAATTGTTCATTATTTTCTACCTTTTTCATGTATGTGTAAAATGAATTCTGTCCCCATTGAATTCCCCTTTCAACACCATAACACTATGTTTCAATGACAGTGTATTAAGTTCGTCATTTCATAGTTTTTACACTATGGGAAATAGTGAATAACCATTCCTATTCATTTTATCCATGACTTTTATGATTCCAGAGACCTCTATCATATTCACTGTTCTATTTATTCCTTTGTGAAACTGAAGAGCACCAAACAGTTGCAGTCTCTTCTTGCTCAGAAGCCACTCCACAGTTCTGATAATTTCATTGCCCCACACAGACTGTAACTGGTGACTTCTCCCCAGAGCTCAGGTGAGTACTACTGCCTTTGTACCCAGTGGGCAAGCTAACACGTTGTCTTTGCTGGAGTCTCAAAGCTTCTATATAACTGCGTCCTTGATAACAGAATCCCCTATTACTATGGCTTGCTTACTGGACAGGTTCCTACCTGCAATAGGGTATTTTTGGCACTGGAACGTACCAGATCATGATCTGGGAGTCAGAAAGGAAAGAACAGTAGAGAAACTCTCTCAGCAATGGCATCACTTCCACCTTTTTTTTTTTCCCTTTTCATTTTTACTTACATGCTCTGTTTACCTGGAGGTAAGACTGCCCTATGACTTATTTCTACAGCTTGTATAGTATCTTGGTATTGTCCAGGTTACCCTGTCTGGTGTTAAGAGACAAATAATATGTAAATAATTAACAAAGATTTTTTTCTCTATAGATGTTTTTTAAAAAATACAGTTATTGCAAATACTTAGAAAAATAGTGTTTGCAATGATATTTGTTGTCCCCTCTCTCAGATGTATTGTGTGAGATGTGTCCCTTAAATTCAGGTCAGTGCAGATTTAGGTTAGATTGTGAAAAGAGATTGCTAATTAAAATACGTAGATTCCACCAGGGACTACTGTGTTCTGTGGACACAAAACATAATGTTCTAATAGAGATGACTGCAATCTCAAAAGACTTTTCATTGACTTTTCTCCTGCAGTGTTCCATCCTTTCCCCTTCCCCTGCCACACAGCAGCAGCTAATAAATTAAAAACCTAAGGTCTGGGGTAAAAAATTGTTTATTTCACTTCAAAATGTAGTGACTTTACTAAACAAAACCAAAATAAAACAAGGTATAGTGAGATTGTGATCCTTAAAACAAATACGAAAAATGCTTTGCAACTCCAGTAAAGTTCCAAACAACAATTTTGAATTGTGTTTGTTCAAAAGTGAGCCCTTCTATAACATCTGTAATGACTAGGCCAGCTCTATGCTTTGTAGGAATAAAACCACGTACCACATGAGTCAGGATTATCTCATCGTTGATCAAAGCCATGTTTTAATACGGCAGAGAGCACTGAAATAGTTCTCACTTACAGCATGTGCTGCCAGTATCTCTAAAACAATTTCTATCAACTTCACCACTTCTGAAAAGAGCTGACATTCAGTTTGGCTGAATAAACAGAGATATTTCTGAACGGACTTCAGTGCTCTTTCTGTAATATGACAGTTAGCTTGAAGCAGATGAAGCTAAGTAATCAGTCGATTGTGGCTGAAATTGGAACTATAGACCAAAACATGTCATGAACATGCATTTCTCTTATGTTTGGTAGTGTTGTGAATGTTTCTCAATATTTTCAATCAAATTGCAGCCTTTCTTTCAAGATCTGGATTGAATATTTGGCACTGTAAAATCAATCATTTTGAAATAGATGTATATAATGGATTCCTTTACTGAACTTGAATGGCTTGAATTGGTGTTATCACCTATCCCTATTTGCAATATTAACTTCTTTTTGTTTGGTTGGGTTTTTTTGGAAGCCCTGATATTTTATCTATCTTCAACTTTCAGCCTCTTAGGTGGATTTTTTAGAGAGTAGGTGCAAGCTTTCATCTGACTGATAGATTGAATGAAGCAGCATTTTCATAAAAGATTGGAGTTGTGCTGATGAAACTTGCCCTTGAAAAATTGCTATATAAATCATTCAAAAAGTTAAACTGTTCCATTTAAACTGCCACACCATCAATTAAAGGGACCATTTCAGTCTTTTGCTGTTGCAACAAATGTTTATTGTCCTCTTTGCAAGATAATTCTCTGAAACTGAAACAAGCCTTCTTGAACAAAAAATTCAACTTGTTGGAGACAAGATACTGGTGCTCGTTGACTTACTACTTACATTCATTGTATCTTGGAACATAATAGGATTTTTCATGTTAATTTTTCATCTTATGAATAATTAAGAGTCCTTTAGAAAAGTATTACCTCTAAAATAGCAACATAATAATGTGTATATTAAACTGTAATATGTGTTATTGCATTCAATTTGCTATATCCTTACCCTACTAGTGGCATTTTCATTCTTTGTTTACGAGTGCTGTTGATTCACTGCTCTAAACCTGTTCCTACACTTTTAATTGTTGGCTCCAATACCCCAGGCTTATTGTACACTCTTCATGAGTTCTTCACCAAGTTCTGCATCATCATCCACTTACCACAGACATAAAATGCGGTTGCTGTTGTTTTCGAAGTATTTTGTCCAGTTGACCATAACTTCTGGAAAGTCGTTTAAATTTTTTCAGAATTACATCTGCAATTTCAAGAGCCATTATTTCTATGATACTGTTTTAGAAAAGCTCTCTCTCCAGAATTTGTCATTTTTCCAGACACTTTGAAATATCGGGATCAAGTTCTGCCAGCAATTCAAGTCATTGAATAAAGCGACTGTCATCCTCTGTGCTTAACAATCTGTCTTCAGACCATTTGGCTTAGTGGTATTACAGAGGTGTCCTTGTCTGGCAAGAGAATATATGTTACTGTTTTCATTAGGACTCTTCTGTTTGTTCTTTTTTCTAAGAATATTGAAAACATTTTTGTCTCCAACATTTCCTGTGCTATTTTGAAGAACAGGAACAGCTCATGGTGACATTAGCAAGCTCTGCATCATTCCAATTTGTTTCAAGACCTTTTTTTAAAAAATAAGACAGGACACTCTAAGTCATTCCCAGACAGCCTGACACAGCTGTGATCACTGAGCTGCCGTAAGAGATGGGCAGTCTGATAGGCAAATCGTCACGAAGAAGCCTAGTGCTCCTCTTACCTAACTCTGTGCTTAAAACACTCCATCCCTTGAAATTCACAATTTTTTTCTTTCTCTTCCCACATGTAGTCAATGTGGCTGTGAACACTTTCAGAAATATAAAATGTATGGGCTTTCCGTTCTGATGATTTAGTTCAAGGATCTAAAATTCAAGATAGCGACAGCCCACGGTCAGTAAGGTTTCCCTGGAAGAAGACCCAAAGTAAAAAGAAAACTCAAGTAAGGTTATCAAAATAAGCTGCACAGGTTGAAACAGTCAGAAAGCAGTACAGTCGTGTCAGGAGACCTCTTTCCTATTCATTCTGCACTGAGCTTCCTTGGATGGCATTATGAGGTGTGTTACCTGAGGAGAAAACAAAAGTTAATCTTGAATCCTCCCCTGCAACACGGTTGGGTGCTATGTTGTTCTTAATGCTTTGTTTTTTCATGACTCATACACTATCAAAAGGATTGTCTGGCACTAGATTGGTTTTATGATCAAAGAATTCACTCAGCATTTGCCTCCTGGCTGCCCATCATGTTCCAGGATGTTTCAGTGGAGTTCAGCCAAATGCTACTGGTTTTCAGCCTGTTCCCTCTCTCCCTAATCTTGATGCAAAAATCAATGTAGGGCTTAAAGAAAAAGTATCAATGTTCTGCCTTGCAGCTGCAGTTCCACATTCTATATATTGATGGCAAACAGAAATGCTGCTGGATGGGGGACTCAGTTTCAAATATTTCTGTGGAGGTGAATAAATTAAATCAACAGTGTATAACTTATTCCTTGTACCTACACTCCCCAGAATCTCAGCCCTCTAAAACGCTGGTCTCATCCACGTATCATCCATGGATTTTCCTATGTATTCTCCAGGCTGGTACCTGTTAGGGGAAAATATATCGTGCCAGCTTTGACAAGCTGAGTGAGACTACTGCAGTTCCATGCCCCAGATCCCACCAGCATTGAGGCTGAGCATGTATTCCCAGTAGGCACATGCACACAGAGCACACACACACACAAATATACGTGGCCCTCTGTAAAGATCAACAGAGATGGACAGACACACAGGGCACTCACATGAACACAGACAGCACCAATGGCCTCATCCTGCTCCCCTATCTGGCTGAGGAAGGTGGAGGTGCACAGTAAGAGTATAAATACACACACGTACAATATAGATCTGTCCAACAGCCAGGCTGACACTCGGTCTGCCCAGCAGCTGCCCCTCTGTCATGGTTTAACCCCATCCGGCAACTAAGCACCACACAGCCGCTCGCTCACTCCTCTCCGGTGGGATGGGGGAGAGAATCGGAAGAGTAACAGTGAGAAAACTCGTGGGTTGAGATAAAGACAGTTTAATAGGTAAAGCAAAAGCCGTGCACACAAGCAAAGCAAAGCAAGGAATTCATTCACTACTTCCCATGGGCAGGCAAGTGTTCAGCCATCTCCAGGAAAGCAGGGCTCCATCACACATAATGGTTACTTGAGAAGACAAATGCCATCACTCTGAATTTGCCCCCCTTCTTTCTTCTTCCCCAGCTTTATATACTGACCATGATGTCACGTGGTATGGAATAGCCCTTTGGCCAGTTTGGATCAATTATCTTGGCTGTGTCCCCTCCCAATTTCTTGTGTGCCTGGCAGAGCATGGGAAGCTGAAAAGTCCTTGACTAGTGTGAACATTACTTAGCAACAACTAAAACATCAGTGTATCAACACTGTTTTCAGCACAAATCCAAAACATAGCCCCATACTAGCTACTGTAAAGAAAAATAACTCTATCCCAGCCAAAACCAGCACACCCTCGATCCCAGTCTCCCCCGTTGCTGTCAAATGGACATGCAAGCCTCAAGGCCATAGCCCCACTCCAGTTGCTGGTACAGACTCCTCACTCACAGTCACATTCACACTCACACACCCTCCCCCGCCAAAGCCATCCAGGACTCTCCTGGTCCCCAGTAGTCAATTCCCCCATAGTCTCACCGTTAGAGACACACACCCCCGCCCTCCCTGGCTCCTCAGCCACTTCACCCACTCCTAGGTGAGTCCGGCTTGATCTTCAGACTTGGGGAAGAGTAGCTGGAAAGCTGCCCAGCAGAAAAGGACCCAGGGATGCTGGTTGACAGCCAGCTGAATATGAGCTGGCAGTGTGCCCAGGTGGCCAAGAGAGCCAACAGCATCCTGGCTTGTCTGAGGAATAGTGTGGCCAGCAGGACTAGGGAAGTGATTGTCCCCCTGTACTCAGCACTGGTGAGGCCACACCTCGAATACTGTGTTCAGTTTGGGGCCCCTCAGTAGAAGAAGGACATTGAGTTGCTGGAGTGTGTCCAGAGAAGGGCAATGAAGCTGGTGAAGGGTCTGGAGCACAAGTCTTATGAGGAGTGGCTGAGGGAACTCGGATTGTTTAGTCTGGAGAAGCGGAGGCTGAGGGGGGACCTTATTGCTCTCTACAACTACCTGAAAGGAAGCTGTAGAGAGGTGGGGGTCGGTCTCTTCTCCCAGGTAACAAGTGATAGGACAAGAGGAAATGGCCTCAAGTTGCATCAGGAGAGGTTTAGATTGGATATTAGGAAAAATTTCTTTACTGAAAGGGTGGTCAAGCATTGGAACAGGCTGCCCAGAGAGGTGGTGGAGTCACCATCCCTGGAGGAGTTCAAAAAATGTATATACGTGGCACTTCGGGACATGGTTTAGTAGGCATGGAGGAGTTGGGTTGACGGTTGGACTAGATGATCTTAGAGGTCTTTTTCAACCTTAATGATTCTATGATTCTATGATTCACTAGTGCACACACACTCACGTGCACACTGGTATAAGATCTAGTTGCTGGCAGCCAGGCCTGCTGGTCCCAGTCCTGTGACTGGCACTGGGTTTCACTCACTTGGGTCTCTCCAGCCGCCGCCACCCAGGCACATGGGCCCTCCAACGTGTAGGCTGACTCCAGTTGCTGGCACCCAGACCCCCATACAGACACACTCAGTAGAGAGAGTGAGAATCCCTCACCCAGGAAAGAGTTAGAGAGGAAATTAATATGAAGACAGGATAGATAGCATGCCAGACAATTGTACCAATTAGCCAACAATTTACATGTGGCGTCCACTTTTATCTCCTTAACCTTATTTTCCCACACTTGCTCCTTTCCAATCACCTAAATCCATCCCTTTCCCTGACATTGGTCCCTCCTCTAAACTTCCCATAAGAAGTCTTGTGCAATCCCCAAATGCTCTTCCCCTCATTTCCAGCTGGTCAGCTCCCTACATATATTGGTGCCTGGGGTTTCTCCTGCCCAGATACAGGACTTTGCACTTCCCTTTGTGGAACTGCATGAGGTTCCTGTCAGCCCATTTCTTCAGCCTGCTCCCAGTTTCCTGCTCCAGACATAAATTCCAAAATATTACTCTTTTTATAAGATGAACTGCATTATAGCCTGCTATGTGAACATTTTTTATGACAAGAAGTCATGGGCTAGTCAGCCTGAAATGTCTTGGCACAGGGCAGAGCTTGAAAATGGGAGTAGGAAGAAAAAGGTGCAAGACCAATGAGAATAAGGAGTAGCAATTTTTGAGTCAAACCTGTTCAGTCAGGTCCATGAGATCTATGGGGTCTGAAACAGAGATCAAGCTAAATCCTTGCTCCATGTCCTCCTCTGCTTCCTGACTTGTCCAGGAATTACAGATAGAGAACACATGCATGAGTTTAGAAGAATGGATAGAGGTACACAGATAGTAATACCAGTGTAGCATTAGACTCCTAAACACGGTGGTATATGTATGTGGATTTTAGGTCACTAGCAAACAATAGGACTTGAATTCATAGAGAAGGACTTTCAGGAATTTAGGTACTTAGGGATACAAACAAACAAACAAACAAAACAGAGGAAAAAAAGAAACAAACCTTAAAAAAAGCAAGTAATGAGAGTAAAAAGAAATACTACCTAAATGGTTTGCCTATCTAGTAATCACCAAAATCCATGACAGTTAAGTATGATTTCCAGAAAGGTACTGTGGGTGACTGAAAAAAAAAATTTAAACTGAATTTAGGCACCAAGATCCTTAAAAGTAATATAAAAAGACCTTGCTGCAGGTGAACTCACCAGAAATGTAAGTTTGTTCAGTGACAAGTGTGGATCCTAGAAGTTCTCTTAGGGAGATTAATTTTCCCCTGTGACTGTATATACAATGTATATACTTCACTTACTTACTTTCTTTAGATTGTTTTCATGGGTCCAGATGTATATTTCCATTTTTATAAACTTGCAGGTATTTAAAGTGCTTTTTTGAGTTCTACTTTACATTCTTTCTTTTGTAAATCCTACTACACTGATCAAAAACTTTATGCTTGAAGATACCTTTAGAAATCTGTATAAATCACTTCTGATAACATCTGTCTAGATCACCAAAGTACCTTAAAACATTTTGGCAGAGGTCTTCAAAACAGTCTAAACAAGTCAGTCAGAGTTGAGTGTGTGATAAAATCCTAGCAGCTTTTACATGTTAAAACTCAGGTTTGTATTTTATTTATCCACTTCTGTGGTGGCTCCTTATCTGACCCTATTGCCACCACATTATTTACAAATTCTGATGCCATTCTACAAGCGCATGTTTATCCATGAACAACTTGGGGAAGCAACATGGAAACATAAATGTGTTTTGGTTTATTTTTCTTTAAAAGTGTGTATCCCCTCTGGGAGCTGCAAACAAGCATTGAAGTGCTACACTGAGTATCACTATATTTGCAGAGCAACTTACTCTGTCTGGAAGCCAATTGCTCTGAAGTAAACATTGTTCTTCAGAAAAGAACAGGAAGGAAAAAAAACAGGTGAGATTCTGCTATAGTAACCTGAAGGAAAACAGCTTTTTTTCATATAAACCTTCTTGATAACACCAAAAATGTGAAAGTTTGAGTGCCATGCTACAGATTCTATCTTTTGATAAGTAAGACATTGCACTTTTGGCAGTGAGGTTTCAGTGACAGAACACTAAGGCTTTGATTTCGATCCCTGCTTTTCTCTACAACTTTAATCTATGTACATTGTAAGAGTTTCTTTCACATTTGCAGCAGCAGTCCTGAGATTGGTGTCACCACCCATTATTATAGAGGAGAACATTTGATACTGAAGGTTCCCGGAGCTCCCATCAGCTTTCTATAGTATGTCTGGTCTCTTGACATTTAATGTCCCTTAAGCCTGATGCAGTCTGATAACTTTAACACGTCATGTGCTTTTTGGAGGAATAAAGAATTTTGTTATCTCTGCTTCTCCATTAAGATTGTCACTATCTACATTCACAGGGCTTGATTTAGCCACCCCCTTTGTAATTAAATATAGCTGTATAAAAAGTAGAAATGAAGGATCAGCATAATGTCATGCCTAGGTAAATACATCCTGCTGGAAAATGCTGAATGCAGATGCATTAAAAAACAATGGATGAAAACATGCTTCCTTCTTTGAATATTGCATCCACTTGTGCGAGTCTGACCCCTTTCCTGTTGATGGCTCAGGGCATGCCTCTTCAGGAGCAGACATAGATCAGACTCTATATTCCATCTGATCTGTAATTCTTTTTGCCTTGGTGGCAAGCACCAGATGTTTCTGAGGAGATGTTAGAGCAGGCTACCCGCAGAGACTCTTTCTAATCCCAGACACTGAGTGCTTGGGTTTTGCTCTGAAACAGAAGGAACTGTCACTTGGGCCTCCCAGTATCTGGCTTTTCCACAGCTTTCAGAAGCCTTGAGGGCTTTGGACAGCTGACTCATCTGTCCCAAAAGATGCCAGACAGCAGCTTGGGTCTTGGTTAGTAATGAGACATTCATGTATAAAGGCTGTTTAAAGTACAGTCACTGCTGCAACAAGTGTGACAGTAAGCGGAGTTTGGCCAAACCAAAAAGAAAATAAAAGGACCATAAATTTGCTACTGTTAGAAATTATAACTGGAATAGCTAAGTGCATTGCAGGCAAGTTCAAAATGATGAGCCTCTGTAACACTGTTCCTTCTAAGTAATATCTCAAATGCTGTAAGATAGAAGTGGGAAGACATCTGTCCCATTCTTTGCAGACAAGGAAAAAGCTCAAGAGAAATTCTACAGCGTACCTAAACCTGCTAACTGCCAAAGAGCAAAGGGGAATAAATATACAGTTCCTTGTTGTTGCTTTGTTTGATCTGGTGCTATAAAGCAGTATATTTGCAGAAAATATATTATAAAATGTGATGCCTAATTGGCTTTTGAAAAATTTAATGTCCATTCTGCTAACACATATTCTGGAGCAAAGACTCAAAATAATTGCATAGAATTATTAATAATAATAATAATAAAGGAATCTCCTGTCAAGTAATTATTTTAATAGTAGCTAGAGGGAGAAAAAGGCGTATTTTGCTGATATAAGACGATGTTCCAGATCCAATGTAGTTAAAGCCGATCAAGATGAAGACAAAGAATCTTGTATCAATTGAAACTTTCTTGATTTTATATTTAAATTTTCTGTGACTTTCTATATTGTTTTATAACTCAAGTGAAGACTCATGCCTATTAGAGTTTTCTGTGTTCATGTAATACACCATGACAGATATCATGCTGTATAGGATGATCTAATCTAATTGTTTTCTTCTGTTCTTGAACCAACTGTTAGAGGCACTTTGGGCACCATTTTAATGTCCTTACCACGTTGTACATTGCACTGATAGCAAAGTAATGTGTCAGTGTTGCACAATGTAATACTGAGAAACTGAATGCTGTAAAATGCCTATAAATAAATAAATAAACAAAGTATAAATAAAGTAAATAAGAATAACTGAGTTGCAGCCCCAAGCAAAAGGCTTAAACTACAGCTATTCTTCAATTCAAATCCTGGCAATCTTGTACTCCTAACCCCACACAGAGTATAGTAAATTAATATATATACCAAAAACTCTCTCTCACTGACTTCCTTTAGGTGTTGGCATTTACATGCATGTCTAGACAAACACACAAATATTGTTTCAGTACTAATTTATAAGGAAGTTTTTAAAACTAAACTTTAAAAAATCTTTACTGTAGAGGTAAGCATAATTTTATTAATTTAATTTTCTGCAGGAAAGCATGCAGGTTACAAAGTTGCAGTGTTTTTTATTCTAACATGCCAGTATAGAATGTGGAGTGTAATAATCATTTTGGTTGTGCTTTGAGAGTTCAGCATGACCTTATGGGTCACTGAATTCATTTCACTAACTCATCACAAACTACAATGACAGCAAAGTCACCTACTGTGCCACCTTCATCCAAAGTAAATAGCATGGAGAATTTAAACAGGTGTTTTTACTCCCTTCAATGCTTCAGAAAATCAAGTGATTATTGGCCCTTTTGTGAGTTTTGAGAGTATCTTTATAGTTCGTCATTCACATACACTTAGATCATTATTGTTTAATGATGACTCCTTTATAGGTACCTAAGAAGAGGATATATTACCTGGTATCTAGAAGTAGATACTTCATAAGACAATGTTTTTTTATATCTCACCAATTTAGGGAGTTCAGCAAACAGCTCACTGAGAAATAAATGTGAATACAGCAAAACTGAACAGCAGAAAAAGATTTGTTTCTGTTTTCCTTCAGCAAGACTACTCTTTATTTCTCACATGCTTTTAAAAAAATCTTATTTATATTGCATTTTCTTATGAATTCCATGAAAACTTGTATTTACAGAAAATAAAAATAAAAGTAATGCAACTGACTTTAATGAGTCATGTCATGTCAACAAATGCAGCTACATGTTTGCAAATCCTTCTTGCTACTGCTCTCTAATCCTTTCTGTCTGAAGGTAGAGGTTCAGTTTGAAAGGGTAGACCATAGAGCTCTTGCCAGTAAACACAAATTATAGTTCCAAATCTACAGCTGTCCCAGTATGTCTTTGTCTTTACCTTTGCTTTGTGAATATCAAATGGAGGCCCTAAGAGTTTTCAGAATGTACTGCTGATGTAGGTCACTTCATCTTTTGGATGCCTTGGATACGATTTTCCAAAGGTTTGTAGCTTTAGGCTTTTACTTATCCTACCTCAAATTCTTTATATTCAGAATTTCAAAGAATTTACCCCAAAACTGAGACTTTCAAGTCTTCTTTCTCCAGTGTATTCATTTGCACTTTACAGAGACAGAATGCTGGGAGGGATGCTGTCTTATCAGACAGGCACAATGTTTTTCTTCTTATTCATCAATGCTGCATTTTCTTTAGGTAAGAAAAGATAACAGCAATGAGCACTAATTTTTCGTGTGCCTCTGGGGCTGCATTGGACTGCTGAAAACATGAGATAAGATCATTGGCTTCACTGAGAGACTACATTTACTTTAGATATATGTATAAGAGGCTCAGGAGAGAGGAAACTATTTACATTCTGGCATCTTAATGTGTTTCCATCTTTTTTCACCTTCTCTTTCTCCTTGCTCCTGTAATTACTTTTTTTTTTTTTTTTTTTTTGCCTATTAAAAGGTGCAGGATGTATAACAGCTTCAGTGGCATTACTAATACCTGTTTATAAAGTAATGAAGGGACTATAGCAATGTCTTTGAGGTGAGTGGACTTTTTGTCTGTACATTGAAACACCACATCAGAGGGGAATTTACCTCATGTATTTCGCCTGGCAACAGTCTCTAATTAATGCCCCCTTCACCCCCCCACTCCCAGCCTACAACTCCCTCAAAAATACATCTTCTCCATGCACGAATGCTTTCACAGGGCTTTTGGTTTCACTCAACTCTATTGAAAAGTTAGCTATCACAAAATCATTTAATAGCCCTTTGTGTGCCATTCTTTCCACCTGCTAATTTATGGTTCTTTCTCATGCATGTCTGCATTCTTGGAACTATCCTTTGGAGACAGCTTCCTGCCTTGAATGAAGAGGAGATTTTGGTTTGTCCTTTTTTCTCTCTCTCTCTCTGTGAAGTAAACGCCTCACTTGAGAGGATTCATGTGCCTTTATCAAGGACATCTGACACACACTGAAAATATAACTTAGCAGTTATATTTTTTTTCTGACATACCAATCATCTTAGCATTAGTTGTTAAGTACTTAGTGTTCAGGATGTACTCTTTTCTGTGCTAGAATAATTTTAGAACAAACACCTAATCTATAATTCTATTGTATCACAACATTTCCCTGGCTCTGCACCCAGTTACATGAGAATGTTTAACCCTTTTATTCCAGTTGCATTATTTCTAAACTTTGGTTTGTTTGTCAATTCTATACATATACTATACTATAGGAATGTTTATTTTTTCTTTCACCCTCTAACCCTTTCTCCTTTTTCCAAATCCTGTGGCTACACAAAGCATACTGGTTGTCTACATCAGTTTAGGTTTTTGAGGGAGATGGTTCCTCTACATTCTTCTGACAGTGTTAGGCTACAGGATGACTGGATCTGAAGTTATTTGCCCACATTAGGAGAAGGTACTTCCTGGTGCAAGGTTTTAAATAATTATTTGTAGCACAGGTCTATATTGCATTCGTGTAATGAAAACACAAATAAAAAATAATATCCCTTTTGAGAATAACAAGTAGTAAAAGAATAATTCTGCAGTGTTTGATGTTTGAACGATTGGATACGGCATGGATTAGTGAATAATACTGGGGTTCATCGGCTGATTAATGTTTGTCTTGAAACTACTTATTCTTGCTGTCATAAAAAAAAAGAGGGATGAATTTCTTTATTTCTAGAGACTGCTAGAAAGTAAAATTAATCTAAGGAAGGTTTAACCAGTTTCTGTACTGAAGCAATCTGCATTATCTCTAACTACAGGGAGGTCTCAAAGAATTAGAAAGGTATTATAATAGTACTATAATTTGATTTAACATATTCTTCACAGACTTATAGCAAAATAATTTTGAAAATCTGTGAACACAAGAGGCATTTGGAGTTGGAAACACACTCTATATTTCTTCTCAAGTAATGTAAGTGGTCAGATCTGAGTTTCTGTCCATAGGTCAAACCCCACTTCTGAATAGAGGGATCCATATATGTATTTTCCAGACTGTCAATATGTTATGCTGTTAGCATATTTTATTAACTCAGTTTTAAAATTTTATTTATTTTAAAATTTTCTTTGCTTGGTGTTGGGACAAAATGAAACAGATGTGGAGGAAGCAACAGCAACATCACCTTCCCTTGAACACTAAGTTAAGAAGAGAAATGAGTAGATCCTCAGCTTCCACTTTGTCAGAAAGCTAAACCTAACACTGTGCCAGACTAGGTATTTAACTGCCCAAACTAGGGCAACTGGGCATGTGCAGAAGTGCAACTCCAGTCCCAAAGATACTGAACAGTCAAAAAGTGAGACAAGGATGTAGCCTAGGCACCATTAAAGGTTCTGTGGCAGCTGAGTGGGAATTTCTAGATTGCAATTTTCAATGTATGTGCCAAGTCCCTTACTGGATCTTGCCATGAGTAATTTTTAAAAAAGTTGCTTCTACTGATAAAAAGAATCTTTTATAAATTGCTCACATGTTCTGCACTTATTTCAGTTTTGCTTTGTTTAGGGATGCTTGAGCATTTCATACTTGGAAGGAAGGGTATGGGTGGTATTTTTCCTTCTGCTGAATCTTGATGATATTATGATGTAACCCATGTTTATACAGAAATGTTGAGACTGCTTTTGTTTCCATTTTTTCCAAAATCAGTATCATTCTATGAGATACATAAGAAATGATTGAACCTCTTAGACGTGCCCTAGACAACTCTCATACCTGCTGTCTTTCCAGATCTCTTCTACCCTCCATGCATTTACAAGGTAAAGAACAGGTTATAGAATAAGTTCATTACCTTCTTGCATGTCATTGTACAAGACATTGATGATTTCAATAAATTGAACGGAATATTCAAAACAGCATGCATCCTGTCCCAGCCAGCAAAGACATACTGAGGCAAATCAGCAGCTCTGTTACCTCTATTGGCTTTCACCATGTTTTCCTTCCATTTCACTGATTTTATTCTGAAGTTATAAAACACTGTTTCATATTGTTAACGGCCTCTATTCCCCAGCAAAATATGATGCAGTGACAAGAACATATCTTTTTCCTACATAAACTGCCACAGGCTTATTGTGGCCTCTCTTCATACATTGGACGTTCTACTTTAAAAAAAGAATCTTTTTCTTCCACAAATTGTAAAGTATTACCTTTTACAAATGAAGAATAGAAACCTTGTAGCAGCTAATGTAAGGCTTAGTGCGAAGATATGTGAGGAAATTCTTGTTTTATTAGTTCCTCCCCTTTTATATGTTTTTTCTTTCAATTTCATTTTTCTAGTTTGCTGGTCTTTTTACCTTATCAATTTTTCTTCCTATCACCTGATCCAATTTAGCAGTGTCTTAGGGTCTACTCTGTGTGGTAAATAAAAGGTAGCTACTTTACATGCCTTCAGAGTTTTCACTGTCAGTACTTCAGATTTAGGGCTGGATATTGATAGTGTATAGCGCTTTGTTTGAGATCTATTCTTAAACAAAGCTTTATATCCCTCCTCTGCCTCTGCAATAGACTGCAAAAAATATATTTGTCTTAATTCAAGCAGCTGTAAAGCATTTTGCCATCTACTCCTTCAACAGTTTTGGGACCTCTCCTCTGTTTCCCATACTTTTTATTTTATAACCTTCCTTGTGAGGGTCTTAAGTTTTTAATTTCTACTGATAAAATTGGGAAATACTTACTATAATTTATTATATTATAATCACAGTACATATATATATATGTATATATATATAAAAGTTGATAAGGGCTATAAAATCTCTCAGAACTGAACCTCTAGTGGCTTCTGAATGTTCCAGCAAAATTTACTACTGTCAAAATGGCATTTTAATGTACAAATTAGGAGAAAATAACAGTGATGATATAAAAAATATTTTTTAATCCTCATAGATTCTTCCTCTTCTAATTATGATGTAGTTAAGGTAGAGAAGATAAAGAATATTGCAGATGATAAATAGAAGAATTCTTTGCTATTCTTTGCTGTTACAGGATAGCATCATAAAATGTTTAAAATCTTTATACTGTCTTTCAAGATGTCAGCTTTGCCTCTGAAATGTATATTGTTTCTTCTTTTAATGGCTAACCATTCTGCCCTAAAACCAAAGCCTTCCAAGTGACTTGACTGAGCTCTGAACCTATTCTTGTTAGACACTTACAACATAATATTCATAACGTACTCAGCTTTACTTGCCCTTTCCTCTAGTATGTGCTGTATAACTTTTCCAGAACTATCCAGTCATGCATGTCTATTTAGTAAATAATAACAAGATGCATAGTATTATGCATACAAATGAAGAAGAATTCCTTATGAAATAGTTTCCTTCAAAGCCTTTTTTTGTTTGGTTTGTTTTTGTTAAAGAAAATATATTTGATATTTATTACCTTCAGAATGGATGCAGACACGAGCATCTAAGCATGTCAGCTGTTAACTGAGGAATGATAGGAAAGAAACGCTTTGACTTTTCACTGTAGAACTACCCACTGTCTGCATGCCTCCACCTTCTGTGCTACAAGGTGAAGAGGTGGACCCATCGTCTGTCACATTTTGGTAATTTCTGTGTTCTTCCTTTTGGCACTGTTACCTTTCACAGACTGTATTTCTTGGTCAGCACTTTTCCCCTCTCCTCTTCTGATCTCTTTAGATGACTTAATTACATATATCATCATACCCGAATAAGCCTGACATCTCCATTTCAAGTGACAATATGTTTCAATCAGAAAGCATAGTATGTCACAGATGAGAACAGATAAATCTAGATATGTTTTTGTTTACTCAGGCTGCATTTGCAAATGCAAGTAATACCGCAGTACTACAAAGGAGTTTGAAATATCTTTTCAACACAGCTCTGCAATACACTGAGCTATTGCATAAATCTGTCCCTACAGCTTGGACACAGTGGAGAAATGGGGATCTATGAGTGTCTCCACTCTGAGATAAATGTCTGGTATCAAATGGCAATCATGTTGTTTCCTGTTCTGAGCACAGCATCCCGAGTTTAACATGCAAAGTAGCGGACCTCATACTATGGCTCCTGTTGAACCTAAAACAATTCTTCTAAAGCTCCTTTCATCCCATCTGCAGCCCTACAATGTAGAAATGAACAGAAACTGTTCTAGAGCAAAAATAGTGTGAGTGGGAGAAATTACTGCAAATACAGAGGTGATAGTGTCAGTAAAGATAAAGGAAGTTTGGTTTCCAGTAGTCTGGGTCTTACACTTGTGGTGCTATGTAGATTCTTTTACAGCTCAAAAGAAAGGAGTTCATTTTGCAGCCTCTCTGTTAATAGAGGTATTAGCAAGATCTTCTTTGTACAGAAACTATAGGAACGTCTGGGGATGTAGGATGTATCAAATTTGGTTGAAATTACTCAGTGCTGTAATGGGTTCACCCCAGCCAGCAGCTAAGCACTCATACAGCTGCTTGCTCACTCTGCTGCTCTCAGTGAGATGGGGAAGAGAATAGGAAGAGCAAAAGTGAGAAAACTCATGGGTCAAGATAAAGATAGTTTAATAAGTGAAGGAAAGAGAAAAAAACAAGTGATGTAAAGGCAACCACCTTCCACAAGCAGACTAATGCCCAGCTAGTCTCTGAGAAATATCTACCTTGGAACACAACCCTCCCAACACCTTTATTCCCCTACCCCCCATTTTTTTATTGCTGAGCATGATTTTATATGGTATGGAATATTCCTTTGGACAATTGGAGTCAGTTGTTCTGGCTGTGTCCCTCCCAAGTTCTTGCCCACTCCCAGCCTACTTGCTGGGGTGTGCACAGAGGGGAAAGCAGAATGGTAAAAAAAGAGAAAGCCTTGAGGCTGTGCAGGCGCTGTTTGGCAAAACCCAAAACATTAGTGTGTTATCATCAACACTGTTTTAGCCACAAATCCAAAACATGGCAACATATGAGCTGCTATGAAGAAAGTTAACTCTGTCATAGCCAGACCCAGAACAAAGTGGTACAGAATTTGTTATAAATGTGCATGCGATTATATAAGCTTTATTGTTTCCCAGGACAGCCAAGCTAATGAAGATATTATCTATGTGAGCCTTGATACTGTTCCTGTGGAAATCTGTGCTTGCCCTCAGTGGAACCTTAAGATTCTATTACACCGGTAGCATCAGGTTAAATATGTAATTTAAAAAGTGTCAAAAGAGTAAAAAAAAGGGTCACTCTTCCCACCTTATGTTTTTTCCTATTTTGTTTTTGTGGGTTTTACTTGCTTGTTTTTTTTCCACTTGAATTTAGTCATCTTCTCATAGCAGTAATAACAACATTTAGAAAAGTTTGGTCCACAGTACTTTGGCGTAGATTATTCACAGATGCTTTTGCTGGTCATTTTTGTCTTTTTATGAAATGGCTTACAAGTGAAAAATTGTCACAACATTATATATGGTGACAGTCCTGTTAATGTATTGAAAACAAGAGGAACTTCAAATTAAGTTGATGACAAACTTGCCTGGACTGTTTTCTCCTTCAAAATATAATAAGAATGTTAGTTAACTACTAAAAAAAAGCAGCATCGCACTCACATTATGTTTACTACAGAACACATCCCAGATGTTGAGGAAAACTGCCATTTTTCAACAGGAGTCCTCATAAAGCAGCAGCATTTGTTGCATTCCTCAAGACTTGGGAAATGCAGTAAACTTTGTGAGAGAAACAGGATATTCCAGATTAGAATCCTGAAATGAACATTCTGGTATCTCCAGTTTCATTAAAAACCCCAAAACAAATAAACAAAATCCCCAAAATATAAATAAGAAAGCCAATATTTCAAAGTGTTAACAATCAATGGAAAATAAGAAATTGCTCCTAAACACAGTTAAGAGCACTGTGATTCCTCATGCAGTTAACTTACTTGTCCAGTTACATTTTTGGCTTTGCACTGGTAAGAACTGAAACACTACTGGGTTATTGAGACTCATCATCTAGGAGGTGAATAGGTTTTTAAAGTTTCATATTTTTTATACAGAGAGGGTGGTATTGTGGAAAATTACTCACATCTTGATCTGCTAATTATGCTATGACTTGTTCTTTAACATCCTGCTATTTGTTTTGTCTTTGCAAGCAAAAATTGGAATTTTTCCAAAAGGTTAGGAACATTTCCACAACAAGAGCAAAGTTTAGGTAATCATAACTGTTTGTAGCTTTTTGGAGGTATTTAGGACCTGGAAGAAAAAACAGAAAGCTGATATCAAATACTGAATAACATTTTAAGCTTTTGGAGAAGCATCAAAAATATATGGTCAAATAGATTTGACTTTATCATTCCATCTGCTACTGAATATTTTAAGTGAAACATTCACAGTTGTCAGAATTCCTAGTAAAATTAATTTCTAATTTTAAATGAATACATATAAGAATGGAATAGAAAACAACATTTCTCCTTATGCTGGCTGATTAGAATTTCTAGTTTCTGCATCTATATATCCACAGGTATATCTATTTAAATTAACATTCCTTGGCAGAGGCTTTGCTTTATCATTATTTCTCATTTTATAAATAGATACAAGTTATGATGTCAGAGTAACAGCACTATCCAATCTGATCTTCATCCATTCCAAAAACATTTTTATTATAGCAAGGTGTGAGTCAAAGGACATAATCCATGTATTAAAGGTGTGTGCTAGCACAATACTGCAAGGTAAATTGTTATTGATTCATCTTCTTTAGGGAAACAGTTTTTGACAGTGCTGAGGGTAGATATAAAGAGATGCAGCTCTAAATACAAAGGGTAAAGTTGAAAAGATTTACATTTAAATTAAAAAAGTGGCTGCTGGAAATCAATAATAATAATCAAGGGATTTAGCTTTGGAAACATCATGACATTAAAAAAAATTATTCAGATTTACAGTTGTTGCCCTTTAGGTATATATGAAGAAATCAAGGACAAAATCAATTTTTTTTACATTCCTGTTCTATTAAATAAGCTCAGATAATACTTGAATGTTAAATATAGTTATTTTAAAGTATTTCATATATGCCATATATGCCAAAGTGTATGATTACATGTCTTTATCTGTCTCTGAACTTCATTTATGCTGAACCGTCTCACCTGTGTTGTCACTAATGTAATCTATATCTCACATTTTGTTGGTAGAATGACAATTTTATGTTGTGTCCAATTATTATGTTAAAAAATGCTCCAGTGAACAGTCAGTAGTTAAGCAGGCAATGAAGTTGAAAATGTAGCTATGTAGAATTCTGCTCAGAATTTATCTATCTCAGACTAGCATTTTCCCACCTGATTTCTGTTCTATATGTGAATTATTATGTGCATTAGTATAATTTCTCTCATATCCTGTGGATATAGGACAAAGCATGGTAGTAAGAGACACTCACCAGGAGGCTACACAGCTGTGAGAAAGCACTGAAGGCTAGCACAGAATATGCGGACACCTTCTGCAAACAGACTGAGGAACCTTTAGGTGTTGAATCAAAAAGATATTTATGAACATTTATAGAATATCAAGATGTAAACCTCTGCTAGTAGAAATTCAATAAACTGACAGCTGTGTAGCTCATTATCTTTCCCTCCTCAACTTTTGACCACAAATTGGATCAAAAAGATTCATGCTTTGTCGAGATGATAAAAGTTCAGATTAGAGATTCATATTTTCGTTTGGCTCCTGGATGGTAAGCTGAAGTGCCAATGTGATTCTTACATTCCTCTCAGAAACTACGGAAGTAAAAACATTTCTAGACCTAAAGAGTCTCTCCCTCTCTGTCTCTCTTCCCCCCTCCCACCCTCTCCCTTCCCCGCCCCCAAGTCTCTGAAGATGGATAATTATGCTTTAGACTCCCTCTTCCCTCCCCAATATATTCTGGAGAAAGGGTAATCACATAACTTAACATTCAATGTGGAAAAAGACAAAGTGTTTTTTATGTCCTGTTTCCAGTGTCTGGTGATCCTATAGAACACCCTTGTGACTAAGGTCCTACATTGGGATTAAGGAAGCTTCAGGTATCTTTTCTTCTTCCACAAGCCAAATGTATTGTTATGGAAAATAAGTTTATTTTAATTCTATAAATTTATTTTATTAGCTTCTCAGTATCTCAGGTTGCAACCTACACTGGAAATATTATTTACCTTTCCCAGTCAACGTTGTGCAAACTTGTTCATTAATATTTATAAGGAATTCAGCTATGGGCTTTTTGGAGGCTTTAGAATAGTTTAACAGATAGGCAGGCATACCATAGTAGTTAGGCACCTGTAAGCTTCTGAGCCTGTTAAGATATGACGCTCAGTTTTGAAGACACTTGGAAAAGTTACCAGGTCTTCCTAGAATGTCATTTTTGCATAAATGAGTTCATGTTTTGGTAAGGCTATGCGACCTGTCTGGAAAAGATTTCCTATGTGAAATAGGAGAATGGTACACTTTAGTGGGCTGAGTAGCTGGGGAGAGAATGGAGAATAGAAATGAGAAGAGGGACAAGTACCAGCATTAAACTCAGCAATGTTTATGTAATTATCTGACTAGTGTGACCTGAATCTGAGAGTAGAGGCTTTGCTAGAGGTTTTTTCATCTCTAGAGTCTCTCTCTCTCTCTCTCAGTAACAAAATGTATTTTCTGTGTCAGAAAGTCTTTGTTTTTTTCTGCCTATGTTTACAGTTGAGCCACTGTTTCAATATGTATATGCATCAAGTGCTGTAAAAGAGTGCTCACACTAGGTCTAATCAAACTCTGGTGTGGGTACCAGAAGCAAAGCAGAAGAAATTTGTAGTTAATGTGGGATTTCTTCCCTACTCTATAATGCACAGTATAGCTGTAGCATAAATCTGCCAGCTGAACAAAATACATGTATATATTGGGAGCTAATGTCCCTGTTAATTATTGTGTAAATCTGATAACAAGGATGTCATCAGTTCCTCAGTATCTGATTTAATAACTACCATTAACTGCCAAAAAGGTATGGCTAAATGAAATAATAATATCTTGTTCTTTTACAGTAATTTTTGCAAATAATTCTCAGAGTTCTTTAAAAAAAAAAGAAGCTTTCATTATCCTTATTTTAAACTGGGACACAGAGAGGGGAAAAGTATCTTGTTTGAGGGCATTGACAGTTGAGGTCTGATGACTCTTGCTGCAGTATATGAAAAAAATTACTACTCATCACTGCCTTCGTTGTTTTATGTATAGATTGCCATCTCTCCAGCAGTCATCAGAATGGAAAGGGTGCCCATATTTCAGTTACACTATACTAAGTCAAAGGACTTTACCCTAAGCTATTACTTAATGAAGATGCTAGACTTTTTTACTAATGTGTAGGTATACTACCTATTTTGCTGAAGAAAAATAACTTCTAGTGAAACAAAAAGAAGACAATAGAAGGAAGCATCTGCTTTGTCTGCAGATTTATACCTAGAATTTTTCCAGAACTACCCGTCAATGTCCTACATTGCCTGGTTACTGAGCACCAGTAACCTGGCCAACTTGCCTACATTGCCAACTTCCTTAGCACCAGGAAGTGGATAAAACTCCAATTCACTTCTAACTTTTTATACATACCTGCATTATAGTTTTCCTTTATATTTCCTCTTTGTGTTCTTAGTGGCTTGACTATACTTTAGAATTAACTTTTTTGAGGAATAAAGTCTTTGGATATACTTTTATAATATGTCTATTGTATTAATTTTAATTTTAGCTACACAGTAGCAACAAATGATATATTAAAATCACAATTAAAAATTCAATAGTGGAGCTTGTGAAATATGCTATCAGGTTTCATCAGAGGCTTGAATATGATCTTAATTGGCACAGCTTTAATATCATTAAGAGTTTTGCATATGCTTCAGCTAGTGTTCATACAGATGAGAACAAATATCGATATCCATCTGTCAAGTAAGTGCAGCACATATGGTATCATAGAACCTTAAAATAAGTCAGGTATGGTTTATAAAATATGATTCAAACCACTGTACTGTGCAATAGCATAAGCAGGCTAAGGGATTTTCTCACCTTGATCTGCCTTCTAATTAAAGACACGTCTGCGTGAAAACCTTGGAAGTGGATACCTCCTTTTGCAAAAAAGTGTGAATGCAAATTTGAGCTTCTCAGGAGTGCACCTATCTGTATTAATCCTAGATCTAAATAGTTTCAAAGGTTGTGAGAATTTGGCTGCATTACATCTATACATATTTTGCTTTGCATTGTGTCTACAGACAAGCAAATGAAAGTAGTCATTTATAGACAGTCACAGCACATCTATGTGAATCTTAGTATGTATATATATAAGACAAAAAATATGCAAAATACTATGTTTTCATAGCTGTGTTACTGACTTCTAAAACCTGGCTTTAAGAACTAAAAAAAGCTTCATTCCTTTGATGAGAGCAGATGGAAGGGTCCCATATGAGTAGAGAGAGCTTGGCAAGTTTCAGGAATTTGTTAACTTCAGTAGTTTTCATTTAGAATCACAAGATAGCAGTTGTGTCAAAACTATACTTGCTATCTAGCTTTTTACCACAACCTCTTTTCTATGTTGCAGTTATACCCTTTTTAGTGGAAACAGGGAAAGTTTGTGAAAAGAGGAAGCAAAAAAATTTGAAAGCAACTGGGGTACACACTAGGTTTTCATTTTCTAAATTAATATCAGGAAAAAACAAAACAACCAAACCCAACTCCTATAACTCAGGGGAATAGAAAGATTAAAGGTCTTGTTTTCATTTACAGATTTTGACAGTTGGAAAAGATTTGTCCAAAGATTGACATGCTAAGAAAGAAGAAATGGATTTCTATTGACATTTTATTTCACAGAATATTGATCAAATTGAGTAATGTATTGTACTATAGGAAGAACACATCTTGTAGCTTGGAAAATAAAAGTTTAAGTAAGAACTGTGGATCAGTAATGGTCTGTTTCAGTTTTGGAGCAGTTCATATCTTTGCTTTTGCAAAGAAGTTTTATGTCTGTCCTTTTCTGGTGTAATTCATCATTCAAATAAAAGAAAAAAGAGTGGTGTTTCTGTTTTGTTTTGTTTTGTTTTGTTTTGTTTTGTTTTGTTTTGCTTTGCTTTGTTTTTACAGTGCTAACCTTATTGAGAAGCAAGTATGTTGATTTAATGGAAACCTCCCACCCACACAAAATATTTAAGCTGAGTGTAGAGACAAAACCTTAGCTCTAGAGTAAAGCTATGTGAATAAAAGTGAGCAACTGCTTTGCAAAATTTTTTCTAAGAGAAAAAAAGAGATAAAATATAAAGAACTGTATTCTGAACATAAGATGACAAGTGGATTTTCAATACCTGATTTAGGAATTTCATAGAAGATTCATCACAAGTTTTCTTTCTGTTTTTGGGTATAATGAGAGATTTCAGAAATGACATAGGATCAAGAACAAAGCTGAAAGGCATTATCATATAAAGGTTTGGAGGATTACACATTCACAGTTCCTTCAACATGTGCTATACAGAGCTTCTCTACAACAGAGAGTGATCTTAAGAACAAGTTATGACTAAATGTCTAGTTAGGTAAATCCATATATAAGCTAAAGATGTATCTACAGTAAAGTGAAGAAGTAGTTCCAGTACTGTATACAAGGTAATTCTGAACTAAAAGACAGCTGTGAAAACACCAGTTTGCGTTCAGGAGTGTAGAGCTCAGAGCCAAACATGGTGAGAGGGTACAGAAAGGACTTAAAGAAGGTATCCTCCAGTACATGGTAAAGTTGGTGGGAGCTAATCCTGTACAGCTAATGGAAGATTTCTCATTCTTTTTCCTTAAACTTTTATCCCTTAGCCAATTACAGGAGTTCAAATAGAAGTATGTAAAAGCAATATAAAAAGACAGAAAATAAAGCTTGGAAAGTTTAGGTTTTTTATATATGTCTTGCATAGAATTTTGTCCTTTAAAAAATATCTCCTTTAACCTATTGCTTGTATATCAAGCCTCATTTGAAGTCTCTCTCTAAGCTATGTGTTATAGATCCTTGGATCTAACTGAAATCGTGGCACGTTTATGTTACATTTCCTTTTCAAAGTATGGTTTTGAGGTAGTGGACTTATGCACAAAGAATAAATGTAAGATAATAAATTCATCCCTGATGTAGTGTCATTGATTTCAAGAGTAATTCTGGCCCACTTATTTGGAAATATATTTTTCAAAGGTTTCATTATCTCATAGTAATTTTTCATTTCACTAGGGAAACCAAAGACATGCAAAAGGACCAGGAAAAGGAATCAGAAACAATTAAAAGTACTCGTGATAGTTATTTCTTCTGTACCCAAAGAGAATTTAAAGCCTATCATTTAGCTTTCTACAGAAAAGACAGAAAGAAGATGCAATAAAGTGAATAATACATCAAATGCTAAGATACAGAAGATTTATCATAAGAATTTTTTCTATCCTTTCTAAAATAGTAAAGTTGAGTCATCAGTAGCTTAGAATATTTATTTAGCAAAGGCTAAATATATTGCATTTATCAGAATCACTCCATGGAACTCACTGATACTGTGGAAACAAATATGTAAAGTTATTTAGAAAAGGTCAGTACATATTCTCCTATGGAAAAAAAAAAAATAATCATTTCAAGGCCAGAACCAATTCAATATCTATCATTAGGTCAAGCTGGTTTGTCCCTCTATGACTTGCAAAGACATTCCTCAGGATTCAGATGTATGAGGGTCTTCCACCATTCAAGATTAGGCAGTGGGAGCTGTTGCTCCATGTATAATGGGACAATGTAGGTTTTCTTCTTGTCTTGGATGTTTCAGAAAACATGATTAAAAAGTTTCTGATTTCTTAAGCCAAAGCTTGGGCTGTAATCTATAGCTACTTGAGAAAAAATGGAGAAATATTGGAAAAGATGTTATTAAAGACTGACTTTTCCTGCATGTGAAGAGAAGCCCCCTGGAGTGCCTTTCATACAATGGGGAGCTGCAGTCACATGGTATTATTAAAACTTATCTGTTAGGGCATAAATTGATCACTAGCTAGAACCAGGAAAAAATGTCTTTGCTAAATCTGGGGGGGAGGGGATGAAATATGAGAAATATGTATTGTGCAGTTTTTTCACTGGATATCTTTTCATTCAATTTGTTGTTTGAAGCCAGTCCCAGTTCCAAGCCCACCTTTGGCAAGGTAATAGTAGATTAGAGTTCATAAATGTCAAGTGGTCTCTTCACCTCAGCTTGCAGCAGGACAAGTGTATACTCAGGGACTGCTTTCTTTGTTCATTCTGGTGATAAAAGAGGTTTCTGCAGTAGCTGAAAGATTTGTAACTCCCTTACTCTGTCCTTTTTCTCTTTTCTTTTTTTTTTTCCTTGCAGTATCATGTTACCTGTAATTCATTAATGACTAGACCTTCTGCAAAATCTGTGTTTTAACAATCATCTGTTTCTACAATCTCAGACTGACTTTGCTGCAGTATGCTAGAGTGCAGAAGAGTGAACTGTCAGCAGCAACTGATTTATAAGAGTGATTTACCTTCTGGAGAGTGCAATTATGTTCATAGTTAAGAATTAATCAGGTGAGAGAATTATAGAATAATCACACTCTTGACTTTGGAAGGACAAACTAAATGGAGATTGTTCCACCGAGTCATCTCAGCAGATGGGGATCTCTTTACTCTTTAACAGCTGGAAGACCAGGTTTCTGGGATAGTTGTCTTTATTTTTTAAATGAGAGAAAATGAGCAATCTTGCAGTGGTTACCTTTCAGCTCACATAGGTGAAAATACATGAGAAAGGTGGAGCAAGAATAAAATAAATTAGCAATTATGAAATTAAAATGAATCAGATAAAATTCTAGCTGAGATTTTCTTAATTTGCCATTATGACATTGTGTACAGTTCTGTGAATATAAGAAAGGTTTCTCTCTGTCTCTGCTGACTAAAAGACTTTTCTTTTTCTTCTTAATAATGAGTGTGATGTCTTTTACATTTCAACCTTCTTGGTATATGTCCTTTAACAGTTATGTTTTATTAAACTTCATGGCAGTTGGATCTTCATTTGAAGATGACACACTGTCTGAAAGTCTAAAGGCTAAAAGATGAGATTTTCCCAATAGTTTCATAGGGACTCTACAGGATTTTTTTCTGAAGTATATTTTGCTTTACGTTTTGTCTGAGCTCACTGCTACCCTTTATAGGTAAAATCTTATCCTAGGCACTGCCAATCAGATATGTCATGTGCAATCATATATAGCAAGTAGGGGATATTGACTTTGTGAGGTACTTTCTGCACAGTGAAAAAAGTCTCCTTTAGTTCCAACAGACCTTGATTAAAGTTTGTGATGTTCATTACCTCCAATGAAGTGGAGGTGATCATTTCACTTACTACCTGTGAGACTGGAATATTTCAGGAAGTATGCTGTCAAAGAAGTGTTAGTTACAGCTGTTATAAAGATGTCCCAGGGTCTCCACATTATACTTATACCTGGTACATCAAGGCACAATCTCCTTTCCTAGCCTAATGGGAAACACGGTCTTGAGCAAACTAACTGTACAGAAAAATGGTCATGAGCAGATTCTACTGGAATTTCCTCGACTTTAAGCAGCCACAGTTCTTTGTGTAGTGACAATGTGTAGTCCTTAGCAGTTAAAGTCACAATTTACTTTTTACTTAAAAAATAATATGAGATAGTGAGCTCTGTAGGAGGACACACTGTCTTCTGTTTTTTTTCAGACCCAATGAGCTATCAAATGGTTCTGAGTCCGCAGCAGCCATTAGAAACACTGCAATATCAATGGTGGATACATTTCATCTTTCCCAAAGGAAATTGTTTTATGATGAAAAAGCTGTGAACCCTCTTGCATTCAGGCAAGAGAAAGAAAAGATCTGGAAATTCAACACATTGTTTTAATGTGAGCAGAATTTCTGACAGGAAAGGTGAAAACTCACTTTCTAAATCAAACATGCTGTAGTGCGTGGGCTGAACTTCATTTGGCTTCCCTGCCTCATTATGCCTCCTTATCCCTACAGCAGGTTTTTTTTAACAGTGTTTGAAAAGTCACCTTTGGGACTAGACAAATTATCCTTCCTGTTATGTCATGTTCTCAAGGAGACTATGCTATGGCATTAATTTTAGTGAGAAAAAAAGACCGTAATGTCCACATTGGCAAATAAATGGTCCAGTATTTATTTACATATCTCCCAAGTGTTTCTCAAAGGACCCATTCAAGATGAAATTCTGTCTGTCCCAAAGGATACAAAAGTGTTTTGTGCCCCATTTGCACAATGAGGGAGCTGCGTATTAAGGTAGTAGTCTGCATATCATTATGCATAATTATAATTAAATCCCTTTATTTCCCTGTCTCTCTGAGTTGCCACCTGCAATAATCTGGATCACTCATATTTAGCATAAATGTAGTAATTTTTAAAGTGTAGATAATAGCATTGTTTTTTCTGAAAAACAAAGCTGTATAGAAACCAATGTCCATACAGATTTTTTATTTTCCAAGCCTTTACAAGCTTTCTTTAGAATACTGTGATTTGGCAGCCACTATATAAGCATGTGCTATTTTAACTATATTCAAAGCAGAAAATATAATATTCATTCCAAGAACATCAGACTTCAAAGTTTTGGGGCCTACAGAAGTCCCCAGAAAAACTTATGACTATTTCATGAATAAGTTACAGAATAACAATAATTTCAGCCTTACAGATACAAAATTTTATGCTGTTCAGCATATCCATCTAGTTTCAGATTTCTTCCTAAAATGCAAGTATGTCTTGTGTTCATATTTCTGAGGATTCTTACTGACAACTCTTACACCATATTTAGTGAGTGAGTTCCTGAAACTTACACACATGAGGTACTAAGGGCTTAACTAAAGATATAGTTCAAACCTTATCCAACATTAGTCCATAAATTACAGAGTAAGTTTTCATTCTCACATATGCTACACAGTACATGTCCACGGATAGGTCCTGCAAATAGACCTGATCTTAAGTCTACTTTCTTGGTAGTTCTAAGCACAGGTATCTGTCCTCCTGCAACAGCAATGACTTGTGCCTTCCCATACAGCCTGTCCTGTTTCTTCACCAACAGTGACTCCCTCTTCACATCAGAGAATAGCTGGCACTGATGTGTAGAATCCTCTAAACAAACACTGTTTTGGGGATCAGGACAAAGTCTTTTGCACTGCTATGTGGGCAGCAATCGGTTATTTAGAGAAAAATACTACTATAAAATATAGGCTCTAAAGAGCACCTCAGTTTTCATGATTGATGAGTGTTGCTTATCTGAGTCCACTTATCTGAGTCCACTTAATCCAGACAATGTACTCGTGGAAAAAGATTCACTACAACTCAGTAGGGATGGAAATAATGACTAACAGTTTACCTTTATCTTTTATTTTTATGTTAAATTCTATAGGATCGTTAGAAATACGAATGTACAATTTTTGTATTAAATTCAAAGGATTTTTTACACAACATTAAAGCTTAGTAATGATACTGAAAGCTTAAGGCAGGGCATTTTTAGGTTTTGAATATTTGTCTGTGATTCTTCTCTGTCTCTATCTCATTCTAATTGTAATAATTAATACTTAGTACATGTTCACTGCTTTATATTATATATGCAGAATGCTGTGCAAAGAGCAGTTAATGAATCTTCACAACTCCCTATTTACATAGTTAAGTTTAAATTTTAAAAATCAAGAATTAGGATTTGCATTTAGGAGATACTGTGATATGTTTTCAGTATAGAGCATATTACCACAGGGAATTTTAGAAGAAGTAACAGGAATTTGAAAAGTCCCTTCTTGACTCTGCAGAGTCTCCCTGTGTGAGGAAAAGGAAGGGAAGATATGAAAGTAGTGTAGTAGCAGTGGCTGACCCTACTAACAAGGGATCACGCAGGATTTTGCACATCTGGAAAATTCTATGGGAAACATTTGTTTCTATCAGATTCCTCTTTTCTTACTATGTATAACCATTGCAGAAAATCAGAACATAAAGCTAATAATATTTGCTTGGGTCTCACAGGAATAACAATACTCTGTCATTGTGAAGAAGCATAGAGAAAGGAGAGAGAAGATGAGACATATGAGTGGTCAGATAATGGCAGCCCTGCAAAACTTCAGCAGCTGCATAGAAACCAAGCCACTTTATGCTGTTAAAACATTTCCTTTCTCCCTCCTGCAGGGAAAGCCCACTGGATGTGCCTGTTTCTTTTTATGTAGGAGAGAGACCCACAGTGTTATCCCTATGGTTTTTAATTTCCTATTTCAGATGGCTTTATTAATCTCTCAGCTGGTCACCTACAGATGCTAACTGTGCTCCCTAAAACAGCTCTGCTGGCCTCTGGAAACTCACTTTCTATTCTGCTATTTTCACAAAAAAAAAAAAAAAAAAAAAGGAGGGGGGGCAGGGAACAAGGGGAAAGGAAAAGGAAAGAGAAAGATTGTGTATCTCCAGCTTTAGTAAATACCTGGAGAAAGTAGTGACATATTTTCAAGCACTTTTTTCCTTTCCTAGAATAAAAAGGTGTAAAGTATTCCACTCCTAAGGAGAAAGTCCACTAGAAAATCAGCATAAAAAGATAGTAGAGAACTGTAGAGAACTATCCAGCTGATTATGTGCTGAATAAGAAGCTCTAGTTTTTCTAGGTTTTTTCCCTGTGTTCACACTGGGACATCGGTAATTTTGAGGAAATTCAGTCTTGCAGTCTTGCCTAGTGCTTGTCCTTGCTACTTAAGGATTGCTGTGGCATTACCTCATTTTTGTTTGTTTTCCAAGGTAGTCTTATGGTCCTAAGAAAACTTGTGTCAAAATGATGATGTTTGATAGATTATGCAGACTGCTTATCCAAGCCAAGAATCAGTGTACACTTGTGTCTATTTAAATTGGCTTGTCAGTCTGTAAGTGGACAGAATGAAAAGTGAAAAAACAACAAATTGACATGGTGGTGGAGCATTAAGTGCTTATTGCTGTGCATGGTGTATGCGAGTTTTTTCTTCAAGTCTTGAATACTGAATTGGTTGATCAGCCATGTTTTTTTCTGTCATTAAGGAAATAGGCCACCCAACTTCTAGCCATTGGAAAAGATAAACTTTAATAAGAAATTAATTAATGCATCAGAATTCGGCAAATTCATTTGGCTGAAAATCACAATAAAGGCCCATTATGCAAGGCAGCAAAGAACTGCAACCACCCTGCTGAGGTCATTCCCACGGAGGTCAGAGTAAAGTTTCATTTCCAAAGGAAGTTTGTATTTCTTCTGCTTAAGAAAATGCATGGAGAAAGATACTTTAGATCAATTTAATAATGTTATGATCCTTCTGATGAAAGACCTTGTGAACATCATAGTGAATCCCAGAGGATACAGGTAGTGACTATCATTCTAACAGTATATATTATTCATAACATAGTATGAAACAAGTTGGGATAGATTGTACTTTGTTGGACACACATCACTAAGTCCCACAGACTTTTCTGTAAGTATAATAAAATTTCAGTGGTATAATTTTTAATGTAGAGGATAGTCATAAAAACTAAAAGACAAACTACTGGTTTAGTCTTTTGTCTTCAGGCAGCTTTGTATCAATACCAGAAACTAAGCTACATAACAGATGATATCACCCATCTATTTGTTTCCAATCTGTTCCATGGGCCATACTATTGTTACTGTAATATCCAATGCTATCATATTTCTTACTAGTCTAGATATAAGTTACTGCTAGATATACAGCAAAACACACAAAGTAGACTTATGGAACACAGTGCATTTTCTACTTCACATTATTATGATAAGGTTCCATGTTTAAGCTTTATTTAATGTATTAGTCAAATGTTAAAGGAATTTGAACTTGAACTCAACTTCCAGTTCTTAGGAGAGAGCTTCAATCCCACTCACCCATTTATACTGATCTATTTGGAGGGGAAAGAAGGGAAGGGAAGGGAAAGGAATAGAAGAGAAGAGAAGGGAGGAGAAGAGAAGAGAAGAGAAGAGAAGAGAAGAGAAGAGAAGAGAAGAGAAGAGAAGAGAAGAGAAGAGAAGAGAAGAGAGAAGAGAAGAGAAGAGAAGAGAAGAGAAGAGAAGAGAAGAGAAGAGAAGAGAAGAGAAGAGAAGAGAAGAGAAGAGAAGAGAAGAGAAGAGAAGAGAAGAGAAGAGAAGAGAAGAGGAGAGGAGAGAGAAGGGAAGCTAGAAGAGAGAAAGGGAAAGGGAAAGGGAAAGGGAAAGGGAAAGGGAAAGGGAAAGGGAAGAGAAGAGAAGAGAAGAGAAGAGAAGAGAAGAGAAGAGAAGAGAAGAGAAGAGAAGAGAAGAGAAGAGAAGAGAAGAGAAGAGAAGAGAAATAAGAAAAAATAAAAGAAAGAAAAGAAAAGAAAAGAAAAGAAAAGAAAAGAAAAGAAAAGAAAAGAAAAGAAAAGAAAAGAAAAGGAAAGGAAAGGAAAGGAAAGGAAAGGAAAGGAAAGGAAAGGAAAGGAAAGGAAAGGAAAGGAAAGGAAAGGAAAGGAAAGGAAAGGAAAGGAAAGGAAAGGAAAGGAAAGGAAAGGAAAGGAAAGGAAAGGAAAGGAAAGGAAAGGAAAGGAAAGGAAAGGAAAGGAAAGGAAAGGAAAGGAAAGGAAAGGAAAGGAAAGAAAAGAAAAGAAAAGAAAAGAAAAGAAAAGAAAAGAAAAGAAAAGAAAAGAAAAGAAAAGAAAAGAAAAGAAAAGAAAAGAAAAGAAAAGAAAAGAAAAGAAAGAAAAAAAGAAAAGAAAAGAGAAGAGAAGAGAAGAGAAGAGAAGAGAAGAGAAGAGAAGAGAAGAGAATAAAAGAAAAGAAAAGGAGAAAAAAGAAAATAAAAGAAAAGGAGAAAAAAGAAAAGAAAAGAAAAGAAAAGAAAAGAAAAGAAAAGAAAAGAAAAGAAAAGAAAAGAAAAGAAAAGAAAAGAAAAGAAAAGAAAAGAAAAGAAAAGAAAAGAAAAGAAAAGAAAAGAAAAGAAAAGAAAAGAAAAGAAAAGAAAAGAAAAAAGAAAAGAAAAAAAGAAAATAACTATTTACGTAAAGAGGTAAGGAGAATTTTTCTTTTTGCACAGAAATATCTCAGCCATTTGAAGTAGTGGTTTTATCATCCACACTCCAGTCTTTTGCATATGTCCAATAGAGGAGGCGTTAAGGCTAATATGAAGGATGCTTCTTTTGCTCAGAAAGCCACCAATTTATCTCTGACTACCATGGCAAGTTAGACAATGGAAATGTGGTAGAAAGCCAAATAAAGCCTTTTCTGTTAAGAAGCCTTAAGCTTGCTTTCAGTGAAAAGCTGACCTCCAATTTTTTCATACTTCTTTGTTATATTTCCAAGTGAGGTGGAAGAAATATGGAAGATCATTTACAAGACTCTGACAGGCACTCTGCACTGTACATGTGAAGAGTGAATTGCAGTTGCTCAGAAGAATGATTGTGAGTAAAATCATGACTCACTTTAAGGTCACAGCAAATTTCAATGAAAAGAAGAACCAGAGTATATTAACTTCAGCTATTTACAAACTGCATGTTGAGCAAAGATAAGGACATGAGTTGAACAGTAACCAAGAGAGTAACCAAGACTGGTATTTTCTTTAGCCCAAACACGTTTCTCTTTTCCCTGACCCATGCAGGTAGCCTTAGAAGACAGACTCTGTTTTTGTTAATCCAGCTGACATCATCAAAAAGCAATAGTTATTGTTTACTCTGTCAGCTCTGTTGGAATTTTAAATAAGACACTACATACAAATCTTTTCTCATACATAAAGATATTTCAATATAAGAACAGAACAGATGACTGAACTGACATTCTTTATCAGATCTGACTAACCACCTATGAGGATTAAGAACACAGGTGTATTTATGCCTGGTTTGTGTGTTGTTTAACATTGTATGAAGTCTATGTCAGTTGCATCTGACACATAGCAATGCCTTGTGCTTCTCCTGAGATCTTTTCCTAAACCACAAGTAGAATTACCATAGGCTTCACAACAATCATATACCTATAACTCATTTCTAAAAATATCTGTTGCCCTCCATACTCACTCCTGGAATATCTAAATCCTGAATACCTGTAAAAAGCTAAACATTTTGTACTGAATTACATTTTATGCTTGGTACTGAAATAGAGACAACCATACAACAAGAGTCAAAATATTTCTTTACTTCACAAGCATGTAGTAGTGAGCATATTTACTGGGTTTTGATCATGAGTTTGGGGTTCTGGTTAGGTGGTACCTTCCAAAAGGAAGGAACCATAAATACTTGACATATGTTTAAATGCAATTATAGTTAGATGTGTAACTCTTTACACTTTCTTGAAAATTCAGGTCATAAGTATGAAATTAAATGTATTTTTAAATGGCCAGTCCAAACTCTAGAGTATCATGAAATGTTCCTGTACTTTTAAATCATTCTTACTATATAGTCTAAGCTCCATGATAATTCATCAATCAAAACATTTAATTACCAATGTATTGGTATGATTTGTAACCCTACTGCAGAAGTTGTCATTAGGGCATTTTTTTAAATCTGTAAAAATCTGATGTAAGATAAGAATCAATATAAAAATATTTTCATGTGTTTAATTCCCACTAAAATCCCAGGAAGCAAATCAATATAAGGATTGCCCTGACTTTGAATATCTGCAGCGCAGATTCTTAGGGAACTGTATAAAATCACATGTCTGTAAGTTCAATTCTTAGTTTCTTAATCCTATATTTAAACATAGAATGATAGAATGGTTTGGGTTGGAAGGGACCTTAAAGACCATCTGGTTCCAGCCCCCTTGCCATGGGCAGGGGTACTTTCTACTAGATCAGATTGCTCAAAGCCCCATCCAGCCTGGTCTTGAACACTTCCAGGGAGGGGGCATCCACAATTTCTCTGGGCAACCTGTTCCAGTGTCTCACCATCCTCACAGTAAAGAATTTCTTCCTAATATCTAATCTAAATCTACCCTTTTCCAGTTTAAAACTTTTACCCCTCCTCCTATCACTACACTCCCTGATCAAGAGCCCCTCTCTATCTTTTCCTGTAGGCCGCTTTAAGTACTGGAGAGCTGCCATAAGGTCTCCCCGGTGTACACCTTACATGGTGTAATGACATGGAAGTCTGGCTGGATGTTCTCCCCATTAGAATGTTACTTAGTTTTTTCATAATAAATTCTGGATCATAAAAAGATACAAAATGCAGAACAGTTGAAATGAACGAGTACCAAGCCTCTGTGATTGAAAATGAGATGGTTGGCTTTTATTATCCTTGCTTCTCATTTGTTTCTTCATCCTTCTTTTCCCATGTTCTGAAACATTGTGTTGTGTGCAGTGACAGCTTAATATGCAACATTCCCGAAGGGTCTTTAAGATGACTTCCATACATAGGCCATTCCATCTTTTTCAGAAGTACAGCAGCATAACGGAAATTTTATTAACGGGGCTTGACGCCACAGGATATTTTTCCGGTATTTCTGGTGGCTCTTCTACCCAGCTCTTCTTGGGCATTACCTGTAGCATTTTGAAAGGGTTAAATCCCTGACTAAGACCTTACTGTGATACATAGACTTGCATTTTTTCAGTTTCACTTGCATCCTTGTTCTCTTTTGTTTTCTTCCCCTGCGAAGATAGTTTTAGTTACCTGCTGAGCAAAGTTGATGATAGGACATTTCCTGTAACTTCTTCTCTGATAGGACTAAACAGGCCTTGAGCAAGCTCGTTAGGCTTCCTAATTAAATCACTGATAACAGGAACTCAGGAGGTTTGTGCCGAAGATAAGCAACAAAGAACTAGTTTAAATCGACCCCCTTGTAACATTCCGAGGCCGAAAGACTGATGAGCTAACTCAATGACTATATATGGACAAAGGAAGCCCAAAGTTCAACTAATGGACAACGTGAGGAAGACTATGGAAGAACACCTGGAGGGTGAAAAGACCCTAACCCTAATTTTACTGCGCATGTTTAGACTATGTAAATGAATTCTGGAAACTCATCACCATGAAACTGCTCTTTTCAGGAAATCTGATGAATATGTATGATTTTTCTGTATATGAACTGATGTGTTGTGCTAACCTGGCGGAGCACTTGTGGTGGAGAGATCCCCAGTGCTGCCCAGCGCTGCAATAAAGAATACCTGCTTAATAGTCATCCTGACTATTGAGTCCTGATTTCGGCTTTTCACGGCAACAATTTGAAATTCAATCTACTGGGTGGACTTTGCCACATGAACATCATTACCTTTTGAATTTGTTTTATTTCTCAGGGAGTAGAAATAATGGGTGAAAAAATGTATTGTTACCCCAGTAAATTTATGTATAACTTTTCCTGGTTTTATTTTTAAAAATTAAAAATAAGAAATTAAATAAACTCACCCCATTCTTTTCTTAATATTAACTAAAACTCAATGGAATAAAAATTGTATTTACATTGCTTGAATTTAGTAGTCATCTTTATGTCATAAAATAACAATTTAGAATTATATGTGTTTATTTTTCAAATAAGCAAAATTAAATTATACAATTTTGGATGCCTCTGTACCTCAAGGAATGTGACACCAGCAGTTACATAAGCACTGCTGATATTAACTCTGTGACAAACTGTCAAGTACAGTTTGCACTCATTGCCAGAAAATAATCCTTATGAATTTCAAGTTTTTATTTGGACACAAATGTATGTTTTGTATAACTGTACTTTTCTGCATACTGATATAAATAAACCATCATTTTAATGAAGCATTTAAAGAGTAATATAATTTTAGAGTGTTTAGAAATCCAATATCAAGAACAGACTGTGAAAACCTGAGGTTGCTCTATGCAATAACTATTGAAGGTGCCTGTGCTAATCTCAGTAATTTAAAGTGGCATTCTAGGTATGCCCGTAAGTATCTATGCATCCATTTTATGGATCAAGAGAAGGAACTATGAAACTTCTCACTACAGGAAACAAAATGTGCCTTTTTGGGCCAGAAAGTAAAGCAAGCATGGCACAGCACTTTTATGGGCTACCTGGGGAATGATGTGAAAACTTTGGAGTATGCAGACTCCAAAATTTTCAAGTGGTATTAGAGAATACTATGTTTTTTCTGTCATAATATACAAAATTATTTTTACAGTCAGTTTTTAATCTAAGAGCAAAGATAGTTTGGAGCATTTTCAAAGGGCACACAAAACTGATTTTTTTAACTGAAGAGATACTATTGTTCTGTGAGAATTTTTTTTTTGCGAGAAAAAAAAGAAGGATAAAAGGAAAGAATGGGAACTATGTGGAGAGCTCTGGAGGTTTAGTTTTGCTGGTGTTGCTGCTGCAGAAGACATGGGCTGCTAGGACCCATGCATCTTGATGAGGTTTGCCTAGGTGGTGACCAGTCTCACTTTCCTTTTTCCTTAAACAAATGAATGAGCAGAACCTTGGACCTGGGAGGCCCCAGAAACTGTCACCCAGAAGCTGCCTACATTACCAATGAACAGAACCATTTCTAGAAACAGGACTACTTTTGACAAAATGGGTGAGATTTCAATATGAAAATAAAGTAACTGTAGAACTGGGTGTCTGGTGATACTTCATGTCTGATTACTACAGATGTTCAGTACGGTCCTTCTTTCTTTATTGTTTGCTTGATCAGTTCTTGGTACTTAACCTTTCTTAATCTGTGCTACTACACTGTCACTGACAGGTGACACCAAAAGTAACATTAGATTTATGGCAATATTAGGTGGAGTAGTAGCAGAGTATTTGAAAGTTTTTTGAAACAAGGTAGGTTATTTGTTGTTCCTAAGGAAATCCACTTGCTCTTGAAAGATAACATTGAAATCGAGTATAATGCTTATATCAACTGTATAACAAATGCTTAAAAAATCAACTGATTTTTTAAGAAAAAAAATCCTTTTCAGAAAACAACTTGGGGAAGAGGAAAACTTGAAAAACCTTCTTTACATAAATTGTAGATAATTTCCAAAAGATGAAAAATGAGTCTTTGCTCTAAATTGAGATCTAAGTGTTTTCAAAATCATCATGTTTTTGAAGAAACATAGTAATATTGATGGACTGACGTAGAACAATTAGCCATGTTCAATGACAGTTTGTGGCACTAGCCTTCTGCATTGTGTACTGGCTGATTTTTGATGAAAAATGGTGAGTACTGTATGAATTTAGAGACTTGATAGATTCTGCCTCCAACAGAGGTTGAATCTTCCAAGGACATAGCAAATTATATAGGTTTATTAAATTTTGTTCAGTCCAGCTACACTGTATTTCATATGTTCTAAAGCATATTAAAATCTGTAACTTTTTTCTTAATCGGAAATCAGTTTCCCAGTAAAAATAATGATTTGGCCAAATACAGGTAACGCATTGAGTCACTGATTTTAAATAATTATGCTGAGACATATACATACTAGAGCAGTAAAATTACTTCCTTTTTTCCCCCAATGGAAATAGCACATTTCTTTAATACTTATGTATGGAATATTATGTTCTCTTTCTTGTCATTTCAAAGAAATCCCTTTCATCTCTCATGTGCAGATTAGGCAAAGGAAAGGATGAATTCACTGAGCAGGCATAAAAATCTTGTTATTATTAAAATGAGAGCATTAGCAAGATCTGAATAGAAAAACTTGTAAACAAAATGTAAGTACAGCAAACTGCTTGCATTTCATATGATGAAATGCTACCAAGAAAGCTTAGAAAATTCATAAAAGTAATGTAATAAGAATTCCTCATAGTTAATGGGAAGAAATTTAAGGACATTGGATTTCTTGTTTCAGTCTTCTTGACAGGACAGAAAGTCATTGTCATGAGCTGCTATGTAATTTTGGCATATTTTTTTATAACCCAAAAATGGAGTAAAAAAAATTAGGAAGTACGTATGGTCTGAGAGTTGCAATGTAGGATAATGGATTTAAATAGATATCTCCTGCAGGGAATATTGTTCATGCTGACATCTGTGTTGTGCATATTGTTTTCACACATTCATCAGGAAGGGATATGTGAGTGCTCAGGGACAACAAAACCTTATCAATATCCTTGTTTTCAGGTAATCTCTAACACGAAAAGGAACTGGGAAATTATAAAATAATCTTACTATATGTTTGCAAGAGCAAACACCAAAAAATCAGGAAGCCAGTGTTTCCATTCCTACTGATGTTAAATTGAGTATTACTTCCAGCATAAGAAAGACTGGAACATTGGTCTCTTTAACTCATGATATTGTGATTTTGTGATATCTTAGTTCAAATTCAATAATTGTGCATGTCATGAGTAGTTTTAATTTTCTTCAAAGAATGGGTTACATTTCAGACTGAGTAATAGTATCAGAAGACCTATGATTTAGAAGGTGCCAGAGAACAGCCTTTTACTACATAAATATTATTGAAACGTTATGGTTGAAATAATCAAATTAATTAAAAAAATTCAGAAGTTAAAAAACCTGCTCATGCAAGGTACTGACAAAAGCAAACTAGTAGCTGAGCCTTGCTCCCCAAAGAAATGGATAGAACACACAAAACTCTCAGGCATTGTAATGTAAAAACCATATATTTTACTTTTCTTCTAGACAAGGCATATGACCTGGAAAGGCAGAAAAAGAACTCAAAAATCATCATTTCAGTGTAATTCATGAAAACACAGCAAACGCATGACACAAAAGCAGGACCTGTAATATTATAGCCCTTCACAAGATCTAAAAGGAAGTTATGAAGGAAGTACATTTCTGCTTAGATCTTAATCTAAGGTTAAGTAAAACTAAGACATCAAATAGAAATGAAACTAAAGAAGAAGATGTAAAGTTTACATACGTGGCCCTAAGACTTAACTTACTTTAGGCTCTACAGAACAGGAGTTTTAAAATCAAGTTTAAATATCTTTGCCAGAGTACCACAATAGGACTGAACAATTATTTTGATACACCCCTGTCTTAGTAGAAAGGAATAGAAATTAATTTAGCCTCTAGTGTATATAATTTTTTGATTCTACTTTCACATACCTTAAACTCAATTCATATTCACTGTTGCTTTTCTATTTCAGATTTTTTATGGAATACTGCAGGGGGAAAAAGAAAACAAAACCACAAAAAAAAAACAAACCAAGAAAAGAAATTATTATCATGCTGGAGCACGGTAATAAAGTAAGGAGATTGTCACAGAGTTCATTTAATGTCTTATTTATGACTTATAGTTGTTTCTTAACTTGCCTGCAAGGTACATGAAGAAATACAAGTCAGAAAGCTGTTATAATATACATAAATATTTATTCAAATGCATTAATTTTTCTGTCTGATAACTACCAATACAACAGACTTGAAAAGGTTTTTAGGTTGAAAAGATGCATGTTCCTGGATTTTAGTAGTATTTTTTCTCCTTTCCTCTTCAGTCTTACCAAAATAATTCATTTTGGAAAATGGTTGATTAATGTTCGTCAAAAAATATGCACATGGAACAACTTTATGAAATTGTAAGCTGAAAAGCATTCTACTGCTGGAATATGCCTATATTTCTTGACTCTCGTGTCTAAGGGCAACAGTTTTCATGCAAAACAAACAAACCGAAAGGTTTCAGGCTGTTCCTGCTGGATTTTATCCTGCTTTACTTGGAAAAAAATGAGGAATGCCTGCTTTGAGATTTACAAAAACATGATATACAAGGAAAACCGTCCACTCATTTTGTTCTAAAATGCCATGTAAGTAGATTTAGCTAAATAAACTCAGAACTCTTCACAGAGAAAGATTATTCATCGACCATCCTGAGCACACAGGCAACCTCAAGATGTCAACATGACAAGTTCATTGTGCTACCCATCCAAAATTAGTTACTTTCACAGTAGTATTTCCAGTGATAAGTCTCTGTTCTTATATATCATCAGCTTCCAGGAAAAATAACCCTCTGAGATAGAAATAAGAGTACTCAATTATTTTTTTAATTCAATAGATCATTTATAGTTTACTGTTACTCACACTTAGAAATCAGCTTTTGGCATTTTTTTTTTTTTTCTAGAATAACGATTGCAAAGATTGAATTAAAAAGATGTTGATAAGGACTCAGAGGGTGATTTAAATTATCACTATCAGAATAAAAACCACAAGTAGTTACTGGAGGTTAAAGTAGTTTGTGACCTGAGCTCCAAAGAAAAGAATGTAGTAAGCCAAGACTTTGGTCAAGAAATATGATCACAAGCTTAAAAAAACAGTAAGCCTGTACTGCAAAAGGGATTTAGGACAAGGGGTGGAATTAGACACAGAAATGCAGCTTCAAACAAGTTGCTAACTAGCTCTCAAGAGTATCTGAAAGGCTTAAATATAATAGATCGCTCATGGGCTAGCTCTTATCTTCTCAACTTTATCAGGCATGGCAAGTCCTTAGTCTCCAAAAGGCATCTCCATGACTAATTTTGGCCCCATTGTCTGAGAAGCCAGGTGAACTTAACCATTACTGACAATAAAGATCAAGATCACTTATTCACAAAAACTTTTAAATGAATTTGTGAGTAGAATTGTTAAATTCATTGTTTTCATGAGGCAAAAATATGTGACATATTTACGTCTCACTGCATTAATTTGGATTTGTCATGTATTTAAAACAAATACTGTGTTTCTATCCATAAGGACCAATAGGTAACTCATTCCACATAAATCATATTACATGGAATATAACAACATGGCAGTATCTACTTTGGTCTGTAGAAAGCCTTACAAAATGGTACATTCACAAAATGGTGAATTATTATTATATCCTGTTTATTCCAAGAAAGGACTAGACCAGTTAATGACATTTCATTATGAGTATTAATTAATTGTATTAACTCTGCTGCATATCAGTTTAGCGATAAGGTTTTCACCAATGGTGCTATAAAATCTAATATAGGATGGAAAAGGGCAGTTTCCTAAAGAACAAGAGGCAAAGTTCCCAAAGGAGAGAGAAAAAGAGAGATTGAGAGAATAAGGAGCAGAAATAGTAAGCTAACAATGAGAATATTCACTTATTAATGATGCTGAGTGTAACCATAGGGTACTGAAGAAATAATAATGACTAAATATTTAGTTGCTACAGCTACTATCCTTGATCTTTCTGTGAACCTCCCAAAGTGACAGCGTTGAGCACTGCTGTGGATCAAGGTCAATTTTGCACTTTTGCTCATGGACCATAATTAAAATAGATTAATAAATAAGGAAATGCCTGCAGAAAGAGATCAGTCTTGCAACATTTCCCAAAGGTCGTTAGATTTTTTTGAAGACTAAACTGTAGTTTAAATCTGCCCACTTACTGTAGTTTCTTCCCTTTACAGCATATTTTTCACTGCAAAGAAGCCAGCCGAGCATGCATTCCAGTGAGATACAGAGACACTATTACTCATACTCATAGTTTAGCTTATAATAGCCATGATTATATAGGCATCATTGTTTTCAGTGGCATAAAAGGATCTCGTTGCTGTGCTTGCATAATGCAAACTGTTTCCTTTTAGGAACTCATGGAAACAAAACTGTAGATGGAAAGGATTAATATGAATTTTAGATCTGTCCCAATGGCTTCTCTCTGTACTTTTTCTAAGAAGATATTTTTCTTGTGGTTTCTACCTACCATTGGTGATATAATTTCAGCTGGATTTCATTGCTGCTGCCTGAATTACCATGAAAGAATACCATATACTTTTAATGAGAGGGTGTTTTTTTCATCCAAGATACGCTTGTACCTTGTATCTGAAACTGAATTAGTGGGATGAAATGAAGAAACAAAATAAATCTTTCACATCTTTCATCAATACTACATGTTACTGTTCAAAAGAGAAAAAAGGACAGACAGGGAGAAACAGCAAATTATAGTAACACTGAGTACACAGATGATGCTTGACTTTTTGCGGTGACATCAGCTTCTATCACTTCTTGCCAATTCTGTCTCTATTTGATTGGAAGCAGACAATGCATTCTGATTCTTACTAATTCTTGGCCTTTTCATGTAAAGTTTTGATTTCTGGTTCATTTTTACATCCTTGTTAAAAAACTTTTGTGTTTGTATATGTGCATGTTTTGTTTTTCAACGAGTATATCTGATACCTCTCTGACTGCAAATTTCTTTGTATTCTGATTTGTTCTGTTATAAAGGATATATCAGGAGAATATATATATATAATTTGAGTGCTTCATAAATGAACACTATACAGAACCATATCTTGAACTTTCATGAATCTGAATAGCTCCATGGGCATTTATGACCTAATAAGCACCCCCTAGAAACTGGCTATTATGTATGTTGATCCTTCCCAAAGGAAATAATGAAGAGGACAAGGTCATTTTATATATCACAGCCTTAGGTTTCCCTACAATGTGTTTATTATGAATGGTGGGATTTCTTTCGCCACTGTGTTCCCCTGTTTCTGAGGATAATTTAAATTACACAAGTAACTAGCAGTCTCTCCAGTGCAATAGTCCCAAATGGAGATCAATCGTGAATGAGGCATTGTCATAAAATTCTCTCACTGGCTGCTTCCACCACTACAAACACTTTTATTGAGAGAATTCTCAACTAGTTAGTTTTCTGACTATTTTGACTTGACAGATCAGTGGAAGGAACAACAGCCTGAAGGAGAGTAAGGTCTACCAATTACTGATTTACTTTACTTACTGTGAATAGACAGCTGTCTGGGAGACGTAATTTAATGCAAGCACATAATATATTCTGAGCTAGATAAGATATCTGGGGTTATGGGTTCATTACAACATGCTTAAAAAATAGCACAGTGCTGAACAGCCATAAAAAACAAACCAAGTAATGGTGAACACACCGTGGTGATAAGCACTAGTACTATTGTTATTAGATAAAATATTCTACCATGGCCAAGGCCATTATTTCCCAATAGAAATATGGGGTTTGAAGGCCATAGTCTAACACAGAATCTCAAAGGGAGCTGCAAAAGATAATTTGATTTGATCATTTGCTTTTGATTTTATCATTTAAAGGACATTGTTCCAAAGTGAAAGAAAAAGGAAAGGGAAGTGGGGAATTTTAGGAATTTTGCAGGCCTGGTGACCTTTTTTCTAACTCTGAGAAGACACAGTTGAAATAGCAAGAGCAGAGAGAAAGATAATAGAATGACACAGCAACTCAAGGATTTAAGTTATTTAGAACCATGAAATTAGTGAGGTGACTCTCCTTGGATGGAAGATTTCCTTACTCTTGGCACATATGAGGTAAGTTCATGTTGCAGTGGTTGGTGCCACATCAGGATGGAACATTTTCAAGTTCTGCATGCTTTTTCAAATACATCTCTACTTGTTCATAAAACTTTATGTATGCAGTCTATATGCTTCTTATTACTCATGTTGGCTTCTGGTTTCCTTTTAACAGTGGACGATGCTGTCTGCCTAACACAAGGATATGTATCCAGAAACCAAAAAAGGGGATATTCTTGTTAATAAGTTTCCTTAAAATGCTGCTTTTTCCAAAAACCAATTACAATTCTATGTTAAATGAATCTGATGTTCAGTGTACTCTTAATACTAGCACAGACATTCAGATTCTTGGTGACACAAATTTAGCTTAGGTAGAAATTTTTGTGTAGTCAAATTTCCTCATGTGATTTTTCTGTCATTTCTGTTTCAGAATAGCTACAATAACCTTTCCGTGGTGATTGTAGCTTACCTAATCCTACAAGTGTGAAAAAAATTAGTAAAACAGAAATAAATTTTGGCTTCTCTCCTGTTTTTATGCAATGTTGGAACTTGTTATTCAGATTAGTTCTGATCTCATCTGAACTACCTACATCTCCCTTAGGAAGAAAATGGAATTTTCTTTTTTAGCTAAAGTCTGCATGGCCTTTAACTTCTTTATTCCTAACTCTTCTACCTCCTCCCCACCCTGAGCACTGCAGGAGGAATGGGGAATGGGGGTTGCAGTCACTTCATAACACCACATTGCTGCTGCTCCTTCCTCCTCACACTTTTCCTCTGCTCCAGTGTGGGTCCTTTCCATGGGCTACAATCCTTCAGGAAAAGACTGCTCCTGAAAAGATTTAGTGTGGATCCCCCATGAGTCACAGGTCCTGCCAGAAAACCTGCTCCTTCATGGCCTCCTCTCCACAGGCTGCAGCTCCTGCCAGGAGCTGAGCCCAGCCTGGACTCTCCATGGGCTGTAGTTCCCTTCAGTCATGTCCACCTGCTGTGGCATGGGGTCCTCTATTGGATGCAGAGGGCACAACCTGCTTCACCATGGTCTTCTCTGTGGGCTGCACGGGAATCTCTGCTCCAGTGCTTGGAGCTCCTCCTCCCCTTCCTTCCTCAGTGACCTTGGTGTCTTCAGGGCTCTTTCTCTCACGTTTTTCTCACTCCTCTCTCTCACAGCTGCTGCACGGCATTTTTTAACCTTTCTTAACTATGTAATGACAGAGGCAACACCAACATCACTGATGGGCTCAGCTTTGGCCAGCAGTGGGTCTGTTTTGGAGCCAGCTGGAACCAGCTGTGTCCAGCACAGGGGCAGCCCTTAGTCTCTTCTCATAGAGGCCACCCCACTACCAAAACCTTGCCAAGTAAACCCAATACAGTAATAGAAAGCTGGCTGTGTAGGTCTTACAATATTATCCTTGTTTATCTATTAAAGGCATATTTTATGCAACTTAAGTCCAGTGGAGTTTTGTCAAGAGCTTTAACTGGAATAAAAATACGATGTTCTAACTGTCTTTGTTATCAGAAAGGTCCTATACATTCACCTGCATCAGTATTATAGGACACAAATGATCACTTAAGAAGAGAGCAGATGCCCCAAACCAGCTGGAATTCTTTTGAAGATCTTGTCCTGACACATAATTACATAAATTTCTGTCTAATTACCAAGATAGTGATAGTGAACAATGCAATGAAATATTGAGAACCTACAGGTGGTTCTAAGCTTCACTGACTGCATGAGCCATAAAGGATGACTCTAAGGCTTGAAAAGTGTTGGAGACCACTGAGGGTCTGATGCTGGTGCCTGAAATATGATACTGTCATTTATGCTTCTACCCAAAGCCATTCCATCAGGAAGTGAGATGACCAAATAATAGCACCCAGTAGGTGCAAATCACCTGTGCATTTCTTTGTAGAGTATCAAAGTTTGTCTTGCCACATGGGAAATCTTAATAAGGCAAAGCATACTGTGACTCTGACTGTTACAAAGAAATATGATTTATAGCTTTGTAGGGAATTTATGAAACTACCTGAACTCTCTGAACCAGCCCATCCTTTTCTGAATATATTGTAGGCTTAGTCTTGGAAAAGCAGCTGGCAGATGAGTTCAGGAAATTCACCAAGATGGGGATTAGGATTGATAAATGACTGTATATGTGCACACAGGATTTAACAGGGTATGGGGGAGGGAAGGAGAAAAGCAAAACTATAGCTGCTCCTTGTGTGGGGATATAGCATGAGCACAGTGGACTACAGTTCATTTCACCAGCAGGGATTGTATTTAATATTATCTTTCTGGCATAGAATAGAAACAGGTGTCTACACTGACCTCTCTATATTCTTGGCCAGAAGGTAGCTTTGGTCCACATGCTTTTCAAACACAACGGAGATATTAAAATTTTGCTTTTGTGTCTGAGATGGTGCAGTGGTGTAGCCTATCTAAATAAAGTCTCCTCTCTGAATCAGTCTTAGTGCATTTCCAGTGTTGCTAAGAGTGTTGGAGAAGTACTTAATTAAGTATCTCATGCTAGCCAATTGTGTCAAGTTCAGCAGTTTTGTCCCTTGTGGCCCTCCTCAAAAAGAGGAATGTATCAGTAGATGCCTGAGGAGAAAGAAAGAAAGAAAGAAGTAACAAAAAAGTAGTAATACATGATGTTTAATTTGGCTAAGATGCAAGGCATATAAAAAAAATATTTCACTTATGAGTGGGAGAAACAACCAGAAAAAGTGGAGGTATTTATACAGCTGCCAAGGTATGCCCACCATTTGTTTAAAGGATTTGTAACCTTTATAGATCTTGTTGATTCTCTAAATCCTTCTGGCTACCCAAGCCACAGCTGTTGCTTAGATAGCTTTTGCTTCTTGTTTTTTTGTCTCCCTTCAAGTTTGATTATTGCTATGCACTTTCCATGAGATAATACTTTTAAAACATTGGGAAATCTCATGCTAATGCATAATTCTTCAGCCCCTTTCTAAGACACTGTTTCCCTCCAGTGAGTTTTCCCTTTTGTTCCATCAGCTGTCCCATGTAACAAATACATCCTAAAGGAAGTTTAAGGTGTTGGTTTTTATTTGAACAAAAAATGTCAAGAATGACAACCAAGCAGCTAGTTCATTTCACTGCAGGCACTAGCAGCTGGAAGGCAGGGGGGGGAAAAGAAGCATTTCCACAGCAAACTATGATCATGTGATATAGAAACAGTCCCATATGGGAGTAATCATCAAAATTTACTTGAAAAATCTGAACAGTGCATTCATATTATTTTCACATTTGTTGTCCAAAGTATTGTACTAATCAGAATTTTCACTGATTGAGAACTGTTCACAGAAACATTTTGAGCCTGATTTCAAGAGCTAATAAGTTTAAGACAGAGCAGAAGCATGCCCTTATGGCCTTTATGTACATTGACAACCAAACTCTTTATCTGGCATTTCAAAACTGAACACTCTCAATACATCGTTCAGAAATGACCTGACTACGACAGATGTTTTGATAGGAATACTCTGGGTGATTCCAACTGAAAAGTCATAAGCGGCTTGCAGAACCTTTGGGGACTGAAAGGGAAAAATTCAATATATACTTACTGTCTGCATTTATACTTTGTACACAAGTACTCTCAAAGCAAAATTCTCTGACCAATTTTTACAGCTGTAAGGGTGCCTTTAGGGTCACTGGTGACATTCCACCTGTTATATATCAAAGGCTGAAAACTCAACTGCATCTGGCTTGTTAATCTCCCTCCTGGACATCTACACATGCACTGTCGACACTGCGCATGGAGTTCTGTAAGTCTGTCTTATGGAAGGTCCACCACAGAAAATCACAGAACTTGGTCCAAATAAAAACTTCTCCTGTCCCTTCCTCTCCCCATCCTTCCCAAGCTGCCATGCATAGCACACCTTTTCTAGAAGTCCATAGCAGAGCAAGATGAGCAGGCTTCTCGATATGACAGGCAAATTGCCATAGGGTTCACAGCAACCTGGAGACTGCTATCTGGATCATGACCTGTGTGAAGAGTGCCTGCCCTTCTCTTTGTCTGTAAAGGAGAGAAAGAGAAAAAATGAAATGTTTCACCACAGCTACAGCAAGGTGAGCTACAAACACCTTGCAACAAACAACAGATAACTGACTCGGAGATCACAACACCTGGAGCAATACTGAAAAAAAGAAGAGGCCTTACCCAAGGAAAGTAACTTCCTCAACGTAATAAGGGAGAGGGCTGAAAAGAGAGCTGTCTTCCCGACTAGGTTATAAGGGAGGTATTTCACAGGAAGGCAGGAAGGTTGCTTCTATGCAGCATGTAGCATTTCACAGCCGCCTTCACTTTTATTAGCTTGGAAGAAAATTAAAGGCATAAAGCTGGAGATTTCCAGTCTTTTTTAACAGGGACTGCATGCCTTTAATACTGTACTTTAAAAAAAAAAGTGATAGTAGGTCCATTTTATTGAATATGTGGAAGAACAGTCCAGGATCTGGATTTAAGGTTTATCTGAAAAGCAGTGGAGGACAAGTTGCCCTGGTTTTCCTTATATTGATGTCAAATCACTTTTTAGCAGATTAAAGGAACTAAGTCAGAACACAGCCTGTTTTTGTGTTCTTTATCTCTCTCTGGATACTTTGCTTAATACTCCAGCCTGCATGTGCATATAGTCTTACTAGACTCCAACAGATGGCCTGTATCAAAGTTTTTCTTGAAAGAGCTGTGACTAATGTGAGCTGGCCCCATTAATCAAGAGTGGTCTGTATGGAAATATTCCCTAGCTGTGAACTGAATAATTTCAAAAGGCCTGAGTTAGAAAGGACAAGCTTTGTATTCGCAAATGTTCTTTTGTGTGTGTGTGTCTGTGTCTGTGAGGTAGACAGTATTGAAAACATGTATGTTTTGGGCTTGTTCTTAAGGTGTGCTCCGTAGTCACAGTTTCTTTGTATAAGAACTATAAAGTTTACTAATTCATGTTAATTGATGTTTTTTGGTTTAGGGCTTTAAAAATAAAGGGGTTTATTTTGGTTGGGTTTCTCTTTTTTTAAAAATGTTTCTGCTTTCCTAGTTTGATACTCTTTGGGAAGACTCTTAACTCTAAAGCTCTCCTATTGGCAAATGGGGACATAAGTACCACTTGGGGAAGGAGAATTTTGTTAGTCTACATCAGGTTTATTGCACGCCTAAAAAATAAAACAAAATAAAAAACCCAACCCAAACTAAACTAAAATAAAGTAAAATAAAATTTTATCAAAAAAACCCCCAAGAGGCTAGAACCACATAGAAAATTATGTTAAAGTGAGAAATTCAGAAGGGCTCTGTAGCTCATGTTTACTGTTTATGTGCACAAAGGAATGTGACTGAAGCATGGGAATAGATAAGAGGTTTATGTATGAAGTGAAGCTGAAATATGTATCTTTTTCTGTAATAGTCTTTTTATTGGACAGATGCAGATAGTGAAATAGTATAAGATCTCATTCTACAGTTATATATTGATTATGCTGTGTGTGTTGTTGGGAGAAGAGTAAAAACTACTTTGATTTTGAAGAATCCTTATCCCTGTTTTTCCTAGATGGAAAAAGAGCTGTGTAGGGAGATTTTATTAAAGAATGGAGATGGAAAACTGTGACTAGGGCTGAACAATGAAGCCAGGATGCTGTATTGATGTTGTGGGAACAGGCTGTAGAGTCTGTTTCAGGAGAGCAGGGAAAATGAAAGAGAAAGGAGGGGGAAAGAAAATTAGTTTAGGACCTACAATTGGAGCAGCAGAAATTTTCACAATGGGACTGTGTGGATGAAGTGTATAAGGGTTATAGATGAGGAAATGGCATTCTGCATTCCTTCCTGGAGGCAGTGACTAGTGAACTCTACAACCCTCACTGGTCATGTAGTAGCTACTCTGCTTGGAAAGGCATCCTGCTGTCGGTGCACAAACTGGGTAGGGCAGAGAAGGCCATCTTGATCTTGATAGCATTGTTCATGCTAGCATTGATCCACTTTTGAAAGCAATGTCAGGAGACCTTAAGCTAGATGGATAAACAGAAGGAGATGAGAATGTATTAAAATCCCATAATGCTTTCTTGACTATGTCACCTCTGATGGACTCACTAATGCCAAACAGCTGTATTAAAACCAATGTCAGTCTGGCAGAGAGATGCCCACCTATACATAGGCTGAAATGACAGCCTGGAAATGAGATTTCTTCTGTTTCAGATCCTGTGCTGGGCTGTTGTAAGAGATCATGAAGTTCAAGATCATGTAAGAGATCATGGTTCTCCAGTAGGTGTCTGTGATGCAGTTTCAGAACTATTGTGAGATGGCGGGCATAAATTTAGCATGTCTTCAGCATCAGTGTAAAACCCTCACTGTAGACGAGAGTGTCTTGAGCATTTATGATTAATGAAGCTTTCATGCTTCCACTTAGGCCCTATACCGTGGTTTCAGCTAAGGCTGAGGCTTACACCATTCAGGATAGTATGACTTGTGAGATGAAATGACCTACTGCAGTTGATTATGGTCTCTAGCAGTGGGTGTGGCTATCCTTACACCCTTATGGCTGTCAGGTTTGCTGCTCTACCTCTTGTCATTCCCCAACTGCATAAGTAATAACTTGGAAAAATGGGAGATAATGAAAAATTAATATGGGCACTGAAGGACAAAGGTGGGGTGTGGTAGTGTGGAGTGCAGTAAAGCACAGCACAGATGTCAGAAGACCTTGTATGTCCTGCAGCAAGACAAGTGGGACAGATAGATAGATTCCACACTTGAAGGCAGGCTATATGGCATGCTGCATTACTTTGACTTTGCAAGATACTTCATTCTGCATTCTCCTATGAAAGCAGTCTCGATAGCACTTTACCACATTCAACATTTTAGCACGTTGTAAACATCGTCCATGAATTTGACTCTGCTACTATTATATTGATAATAGCTCGCCTCACAAATAACCCCACTGAAATAGAGTAAGCTGTTTGCTCAGCTCTGTCGAGGATATTATTATTAGTAACGTACAACAAGGCCAAAACACAGTACTTGTTTTAAGCGCTGTTTCATTGCCTTTTCAGTCATCAGTTATGAAGACACAATATCTCCATGGGGGTCTGTTTGAAAAATTAACTCTTTTCTACTTAGTGAATTTAGCTTATACTGCATTGCTGTGAAGGCCACTAATGATAAGATTTAATGGATTCTAAAAAGATTGCTTAAAGATCCTGCAGTTGTTGTTAGTTAAGTTAGACTGAACTAATGCTGAGAGATAAAGTTGCTAAAATAGTAAGGAAAGAAGGATATTGCTAAGTTATGATCACATTGAGAATGCTGGGGGAGAGGGTGGAGTACAGAGTGACAAATCTGAACCCATTGCTCAAACACTGGAAAATGTGTTTGCATTCTATCCAGTGGTTTGGATTGTTGCAGATACTGTGTAGGTCAATTGAATTAAATTAATATCCAGGTCCAGACTCCTGATGTTTGCAGTTTCTGAGCCTCAGGAATGCTTTCACCACTGAAAAAATAATAAAAAACTTACCAGGAATATAAAAAAACCCCAAACCTGTAAGACAGCAAAAATTGATGGAGTGGTAAATAACAGTAGGTACAAGTCCACTAAACTGACCACTCTGAGTTGCTTGGTAGAAGATATTAATCTGAACTATGTTCATTTTTATACAGCCAAATTCAAGTTCACATAGCTTAAAAGAAAAAAAAAAAGGAAAAGAAAGGTTTAGGTCACACTTCATTAGATGGGAAACAGTATCCTACAATCAGTGACAATGAGAAGGAATATAGTATCACTGAGATAGCCAGTGAAAAATGACCTTTTGAAATAGTGTTGTGCTTAAAAGGGATATTGTTTGACTGGCATTGTTATTGTTATTGATATTGTTAAGCATGGCAATTCAGTCATGCTAGAGATGTTGTTTCTGAGGAAGTTTTGATGAGGTCATTACTGTATACTGTTTTACTGTATACCTTTGAGGGAAAAAAATTGAAAAGAATTGCCAAAATGCTAGTCAAGGCAAGAAAATCCTGCCTTGTTATGATTTTTTTCTTGGGAAAGAAGCTGAGGAGCTATTTTAATGAGATTTTCAAAATACCTGGCTGGAAAAGAGTTTATCTGACAGCAAACAGTGTTATAATCTAATAGGAAAAGAGAGCATAATGGTAGGAAAAGAGAAAATGATAATGATAATAGTAATAATAATAATAATAATTATTATTATTAATTTATTAAATTACCTAGTAAAGATGTGGTATTTTTCTCAGTCATTTTAAGTTAATATTAAGATTTTATAATTTTCTAAAAATATTTAATAGCTCAATAAATAGTTTGAGATGCTATTTAGAAATCCCTTGGTAAACACTATGGTCTTTTTTACATGATCACCTTACATTGTGGTCCTTTATGACATTAAAAAGTATGCATATTATGGTCCAAAACTATACATCCTTAAAGGTTAGTGGGAAAGCTTATCTTGAATTTCTTGAATTTCCTGAAGTAAGACTGGGTTTTAACTCTGGTTAGAAATACTCCCACTGAGCCTGTCAGAAGAATTACTTATTAAAAACCATCTCCTTTGGTGTTTATTGCTTTACTATGAGTGACTGAGTCAGCAGAAGAACATAAGATGGTCTGAGCGTGTAATGGTATCTGGCAAACTTGCAGAGGAAGCTGGAAAAGAAACAAGAAAAAATCAGGTCTGTTCAAATGTATTGTCCTTCAGCTTCATGCAACGAATCATGAAGAACTATTAAAATGAATAGCTACTGTTAACATCAGCTGAAGATCTACTTCCTGAAATCTAATAAAAGGCTAGATTAAAACTGAAAGCAAAAGAACTCTATAAGCTGTATGCTTATACAGAAAATATTATGTCAATGGACTTCAAACTCTCTGTGTTACAGCCTCAAGAGGTCACATAGTTTTCTTTTAATGTTAACATTTAAATGTGTCAGAGTGCAACAACTGAGTTTTCATCTGAAAATAAGGTGGGAAGGTAGAATTGTTGTCACAGAGCATCATGTTATTGCAGGTTATTAACATGATCAGCCCCATGACTTCCTCCCAACAGATCTCTGCCTCTTGTGAGAGGTTAGACAGTGAGAGGTTAATGGAAATTACAAGTTCTTATCCTTGATCCAAGACATGGATCTGTTGGAGCAGGTCCAGAGGAGGGCCATAAAAATGATCAGAGGGGTGGAACACCTCTCCTATGAGGAAAGGCTGAGAGAGTTGGGGTTGTTCAGCCTGGAGAAGAGAAGGCTCTGGGGAGACCTTACTGCGTCCTTTCAGCACTTAAAGGGGGCTTATAAGAAAGATGGGGACAAACATTTTAGCAGGGCCTGTTGTGATAGGACAAGGGGTAATGGTTTCAAACTGAAAAATGGTAGATTCAGACTAGATATAAGGAAGAAATTTTTTACCATGAAGGAGCTGAAACACTGGCACAGGTTGCCCAGAGAGGTGGTAGATGCCCCATCTCTGGAAACATTGAAGGTCAGGTTGCATGGGGCTCTGAGCAACCTGATCTAGTTGAAGATGTCCCTGCTCACTGCAGGGGGGAGTTGGACTAGGTGACCTTTAAAGGTCCCTTCCAACCCAAACTATTCTATGATTCTATGATACAGACTAGTGGTCAGTGGGTTTTCCAGCTCTTTGCTGGCATCAAGTGGATGATATGCAGTCTCAGCACATTCTTGTCTCACTGTGACCTAATCCTTGTTCCTAGTTGCAGCATCTTTCTTTTTTTCCACAAAATGTCTATCCCCAGTCTTTCTGCCCAGTTGGGTACAATTCCATTTTCATGTTCCTGATGTGAGCTAATTTTCTGTCATACCATAACTTTCCTGTCTGTGCTTTAGATCCATAACTGTCACCTACAATTTCTCAGTAACACCTGACCAAGTTTTCTCTGATGCACAGGTTCCCTGTCCCGGTCTCCCTGCCCAGCCAAAGTGGGTGACCTAGACTTCATCCAAAATAATTTCCCTCTTACTGTTGTTTTCCCCTCCCTTTTAATAAGGTTGCCTCTTTCCTCCTTGTTCCATATCTGGTTTCTCTCTGAATTGGACCTAGGTCTCAGATTTAGTCCCAAGCTTCTTACCCTGCTCATCCAAACCTATTCCTGTTTCAGCTGTAGCTTTGATTTTCTTCTCATCTTTCTGGTGTGCTACAGCTTCTGTTTCCCACCAAAAATCCATTTTTCCCAGTCTATTCCATTTTGATTTTCCTCCTTCTCCCCTTCTGTTTTATAATAAAGTCATGTTGAGAAACTGAGTAAATGAAAACTCATAGAGATCTCTGCTGCAGTCTGCTGTGTTACTTGTACTCAAACCAGTTTGTCTGAATTGAGTTCAGGTATTTCCATTCCACTGTCATTTGCATGACTACTGTTTAAACTCATTCTTTGAGTCTTAATTTGTTCCTGTCTTGTTTAAACAACACATTGTTGAAGCCCCTATTCCTCAGAACAGACAATAAATATCATTACATGTCCTAATTTTGCCTGTCTTTTCTCCTTATTTTCCCAATTTCTCTCTCCATGCTGTGAAAGATGTAGGCTTTAATTTAATGCCAAATGTAATGAAAAAAAGGAAACATAAAAAAATATTGAAAACTATTCTGGAATTTCATTGGCTTGCCTCAGAATCAGTGAAGCTCAGCACAACACACACGATATAGGATCAGACTGTGGGATGCAGCTTCTTGTTCGGCATGTTGACTCCTAGCTCCTCTGCATCCTTTATAATCTCATGCTTTATGATTTGCAGATCAGCCTGTATATTTTCCCTTCCTTTCTTTCCTCCTTTCTCTTTTATGCTCATGAAAGCCATGGGGGTTTTTGTTTTGTTTTGTTCATGGAGACAAGTAAATTTTTTCACTCAGTCATGAAGCCAGCAAAGAGGCAAATCTCAGAGGTTTAGCTTCTTTGTAAGAGATTTTTTTTAAAGCAGCTCTACATCTAATTTTCTTTGTATACCATCGTCTGAGATTCCCAAGGTAGTGCTTATTGGCAGTGACCTGCTAGACATCCTGGGTCTTAAGGATGAATGAATAAATAACTTTGCTGAATGCTGCTGAATATGTGATAATGCAATTAGTATTCTTGCCAACCGAATTTAAAATGAGATGTTGTGTCTCCAGGGACCATTGTACCCCTTTGTAAATGCTTCCCCCCCCCCCCCCCCCCCCCCCGTTAAATGCATCAGATATATATGAGCTAAGCAAAAATGTCCATTATAAATTAAATAGCTTTATACTGTAGATTAGGTGTCCACTTCTGATTTGGCAGTTAAAGTTCAATTTGCATATCACTGCTTAAGACAAAACAGATGAGAATATGTTTTATTTGTTACTTTTTTGTACAATTAAAATTATTACTTATAATTAAATACCTAATTTTACATTCAGACCAATATATATTGGATGAAGTGGAACAAAGTGTAGGTTACACTACATATTAACACTATTCCAAGGCAAAGGCAAGCAATAACTGCTTTGGATCAGACCAGTTAACTTCCAAGATCTGCTGAAGACAGTAGGGTATTTGGTAGAGTGGCAAGGAGTCAGATAATACTAATCAACTTAATATATAATACTTAGAATGTGAATATTAATCGACCTTGAACAGTTGGTTGCATATAGGTGCACAGGAAATAGTGCAGAGGATTGTTGCCCACTATTTTTTAATTAAAATTAAGGGAAGATTTTCCTCAAAAACATACAAGAAGGCTGACATTCTCCTTGGAAAATCTCACAAGGGATGAGCATGACTTACACGCTGTATATCACTTTCATTGCAACTGCTATAGACAATTACTTTAAACCCAGAAAGAAGTGAATAAATCAGATATCTGTGCTCATTAGGAGGGGTGAGGGGGAAGCTGATACATAAACTAATGCTATTTGTAACAATGATGATTCCCTTCAGCTGAAAAAATAACACAGGTTTTTCTCTACTTCAGCCTTCCTGACAATATTGTGAAGTATTTTGTTTGAAGTATTTTTACATCTGAGGATGTAAATGTGTGCCTTGTATCAAAGTTTAGCCTTTTCCAACCCCACCAGTGTTTTGTGGCTATGTTGTCTAGCCTGAGCATATAGTACTTATAGCGAAGATATATTTCTGCCTTTCATTTATTTTGATAGATAGTACTTTTGAATTTGTCAGCTAATGAGTACTAAAAATTGTAGCATTTCATGTTTTCTGCAAACAGTCAAGAGTAAGAGATACTCTCCACCTGTCATTTTTCTTAAAAAATTTTATTTTCTCTTCTTTCTGACAAATCCTTCTGTCCCTTTGAAACTAAGGTGATACCAAATGCAGGTATAGAGAGAAGCACAATATAAAGTGTGATGTGGAGAATTATAGAATGACAAGGAGCTCTACAGACCTCTATAGGGTACACTCTACAGAATATAATATGATATATAAAATAATCACCATATCCTCACCACTTCCAGTTTCTCATTCTTTTCTCAGGTGATTTTTCTCTTGGTACTACAAAGAGACCTTCTGACGCTGAGCAACTGAATGGTTAATATATATATTCATGGCATCTCTCCAGTGTATGTATCAGGATAGGTGTAAAGATACCAGATGTTAATCTGAAAACAACTTTAAGGGGAATAACAACTCCAAACAGTTTCACAAGATTCTCAGTTTCTCAAATCTTTTTTTTCCCCCCTCTTTAAACATAAGAGTTTTCTCAGTGGGTGGGTTTTTTTCCCTTTCCTTTTCTTGTCTTTTCTTCTTTCCTTTTTTTCTTTATTTTTCTTTTCCTTTGCTATAGTGACGTAGACATAACCAGCTTTTTAGAGAGATATGTCCTGCTGATCAAGTTTTGATTCTGAATAGCTCACAGATTTCCTGACACCCATAAATATTCAAGCTCAGTGGGTATTTGTGCTCCCTGGTATCTATAAATATACTGCAGATTTTGATTGTTTTATGATGGAAGTTTATTTTATTTTATTTTTGCCTTCACAGTTGGCTTTGGGTTTTTTTTTCTGCTTTATAGACCCTTGTCTTTTTATTAGTTCTGTGTTCCCTGTTGATTTTATGTTTTATATTCCTGCTGTCACCACCAGCATCTCACTGTAAACAAGAATGTTGTATCTCAGTGGGTTATTTTCTGTTAATAACCTGTGATACAGTATATAAATAAACCAGAGAGGAGTTCACAGGTGCAATTTATTAGAGTTATTGCAATGTGACTTCAGTAATGTGCTCAAGTTCTTTAAAAACTTTGGTGTATTCTGAGTTGAAGACGACAGCTATATATTGCAGTTCAGAAGAGAAAAATAAATATCAGTGTAATGAAATATATCCAAGTCCAACTCCATAATAATTGCGATTTCTCAGTGTCAACGCTTGGAGACCTATGTGTACCTCAGGATAATTCAAACAAAAGTAAACCAGTAAGGTAACATATTATCCAGGTTAGGCTGGAAGAATGAAATCAAGCCAAATGGCAAACTACACAAAATACTCTGTCCTCCCTATACTTACATCACTGTTAACTACATGATAGCATATTCTGATCCTAGTGTGCCCCTGTTAAACTTCACATTATACAATCATATTTCAGACATCAGTTATACCTATGGAGGAGAGCTGTGAAAACCAAGCAAAACATAATTCAGAGGTTGTTTGACTCTATCTTAAAGTTGTAGTGAAGCCCTCAAATCACTCAAATGAATTTTTGAGCACACTTTTTAAAAAATCTGATTAAGGTGAAAACCAAAATTTTATCAGCAATAACATATCTGCTTGTGCACAAACAGAGAATAGAGCTGTCAGCTCTGAAATGTCTGTGAAGGCTACTGTGCTTTTCATGATTCACTGCTGTTCATAAGAAATTAAAGCACGAAGAATCCAGTGCTTGATGTGAGTCAGATTAAAGGAAAAAAACAGAGTGTTCAGAGCAGCTAAAAAGCAATGTTCACCCTACCCTTCCTCATCCTTATAAATTGATATGTTGGCTCAAAAAAAGGTGTTCTGCCATTCAGAATGTTTTGGAATCACTTAGCATTTTCAGAAGTCAGTCCCAAAAAAATATTTTGGAACTGTTTTAACTCAATAGTATGATTTATACATGTTCAAAACTGTACTTCATGCTCTTTTCTAAGATTAAATTATAATTTATCATCTTCTCCAGCCATCGACTTCACTCCACAGAGAGTGCAGGTGGTACCATGCAAATGTGACCAGAACTTTTGACCAGGCATACAGCTAAAAAAGAAGCTTTCCATTTAAGGAAGGGAGATAGTCTGTCTTGCACCTCAAATACTGTAGATTGCTGGCATGAAAAATTAAGGTTGTGGGAGCTGCCTGAGTTGGAGCTGTTTCACACCTGTGGAAGCTGCAGATACCAGAAACCTTCTTTTGGTGAAACATCAGGCTGTCCTGTCTTACCCAATCTACAATTCACAGAATCCATAAGCATGCATCCTTTTTGTCTGTGGTAAGGGAGATAGCTGACCTAGAAAGGATGAATTTATTTTTGTCAGTTATTATTGTCAGCAGAGTGATTCTGCACAAAGGTCCTTTTACACTGATTGTCTTTGATTTTAAAGCTCCTTTGCTGACATTAATAATTTCATTCTCATTATTATCTTGTTCTCTCAATGACTACTGACAAATATCTGCTAGTAAATGTTCAGCTAACTATAGGATTCCATGCCTGTCCCAGGGTTGGCATGCTCAGTAAAAACCTGTTGAATGCCTTTGTGTATTGCTGGCATATGCATAACCAAATTTTACCTTGCTATATAGGAATGAGTCTTGTGTGATTTATGGACATTAAAGTTCAAGGCTTTTTAGTAGGCGGCAGGAGCTGAGGGAAGTTAACACCACAAAGGCAGTGCTTAGGTCCTATCTCAGCTCCTGCCTTGTTAAGTTGCTGGGAATGCTGCCACCAATATTAAAGGGAACAAGATCAGGCTTGTTTCTCCTATGTAGGCACAATCGGGATTCAATGACAGATGTGACATCTCCAGCAGAGAGCCGCCTTTGGCATCAGAGAAAACAGATCCTAGTCTTGTACAGTGAAAGTTCCAGACTGTCTTACAAAAAAAGAAAATATCTTTTAACTTAAGTAACAAATGCATCATCTGTATTACTACCATAATAGTTCTGGGCAAAAAATATAGAATCCTATAGGGTTTTTTTATTATTAGTTTAATCACAGCTGTTTCAAGATCACCTTTAAATCCTATGGAAACATTTATATATCATCCTTTCATAATACTCTGTGGGACTTCTATGAGAAAATCAAATAAAATATAAGAACATAGGCAAATGTAATTTGCAATCCCTCAAAAAGCTATGAATATTTTTTTCTTTTTCCAGCTTTCCTTTTGTTACTATTTATATTACTCTGCTCTTTAGAGATATAATTATTTTCTTTTCCCATTATTTACACTGTGCATGTTTTTTTCTTTTGTATGATATTTTAGCAAATGCACTACATATGAACTGGAATTGATACCAGGATATGTCTCAGAAATAGCTTTAATCCTGGACATTTTTAAAAATAAGGGCTATCCAGCGACAACAATTGCGTGTTTTCCCAGAGAATGGCATTTTGCTCTTTAGTACACAGCCATGTTGTAAGCATTTTTTCATCTGTGATAATCCAAACGGCAGAGTAAGAGTTTATTCTTTCTCTGGACAAACAAATAGGCCTAAAATTAATCAGATCTTTGTCTCATGTACCTGAGTTTTCATGCAAGGTTCTCATACTTTATATATATGAAGTGCTATGGGGATACATCTGAAATGTCTGGCTGATAATATCACACACAAGAGAACTGGACACTTGATTTACCTTCACTAGCATTTTCAATGAGTTTACACCTCATCACAGAAAATTATTTGTGACAGCATTTTATTAATTAAAAAATAAATTGTCAACCTTTTTTAAATCTCTAACCTGTAATATAAGAAGGAACTATTAGAAACTGCCACCTCAACTGAAGGACCTGAGCAATGAAAAGGGAAGATACTTTTTATTATTTTTTATTCCTTAGTGCACAGATGACATCAGACCTACATGAGAGCCAGTGCTGAAGCTCCTGGGATCTGTTCTTCCTGAAAGCTGTTCTATCACTTGCAATACCCAAAGGTATGTTAGTTCATCGTCCCAAGGTGTTATATACTTGTCCTGCTGTCATCCACCACTTGTCTAGATGTCTCTAATGTCTGCATAGTCTGAATGCAAATTAAATAAATGCAAAGCATATGGGAGGGATGACCATTTGTAAGTACTTTTTAAATCCTCCTGGTTCCTTAGGAGTACATATTTCTTTGTTGTCAAGGCCTTCTGTGCTATTAAGAGGGAAATAATGGTATGTGAATGACTCAGAATTAATTATTTCCTCACATTAGTAATATATAGAATGTTATTTAAATAGCTGATTTTTAGGTCTTTTCTTCAAAATGAAAACTTCCTCACAAATTTGGCCAGTCCAAAATTATTTTTTACCTTTGGGGAATGAGGAAGAGGGAGGGGAATTTTTTTCTTTGACATTCTGTTCATCCCTTACCTCCTGCTTATTTTTCACCTTCAGGTGACATTAACTAAATTCATTATAGAATGTCAAATGTTTATTCAGATGACTTGTTCTCCTTTACCCTAGTTTCTGGTAAATATGTTTTAATCTTTGTCTAGTTCTTTTTTATTATCATTACATTTCTTACATAAAGGGTAGTGGTGCAATTCTTTAGTGTGTGAATATGTTGACTTGCAACAGGTACTTGATGTTGATCTTAACAACAGTAGGAATGTTTTCACTGTTTTCAGTGAGGAAAGGATTGACCTACAGTCTATCAGCTATATCAAATTCTGAAAGAAAAATGTGATGTGTAAATATCTAATCCTATCCATGCTGATAGGTGCTTCATATTCTAAAATATGCAGTTGCTGATATAAGCAACATGGAGATATATTTCCTTTAAACTGTATGAACATTTTTGGAAGAAAGATTTTATCAGCCGAAAGCTGCCAGACAGTTTTAATGGAATTCCATTCTTCTGGAATTATTTGAAAAGTTTATCTGTTTCTTGATTGATAGTGTTTGCCTTATCTGTATTAGTAAATACACATATGCAGGAGTCCAGCTACTATATTGTGCCAAGGACTATACAAGAAACTATAACATGATGGAGAACAATGAATGGAGATTCATGTTCTAAACCATATTTTTGACAATTGGTAATATACTTTTTCACCACATAAGAAGGAAAAAGTCTTTTGCAACTCTTTTCAAAATGACTGACAGGGACAACTAAAGCTTGCTGTTGCTTAATATAGTCCATGGGTTGTTAGCTAATGCACTTGCTTATGACGGATCAGACACAGTTTCAAATTGATGTTCTGTGTGATTCAAAAGTATGAAGTTATGATGTCATTCTCTTAGCTGTATCTGTTCATTCTGTATAAATAATCATATGTCTGTTGGAGTGGAGCAAGAGAGTAATTCTATTTCTAAGTTTTTGAGGCATTCACAATGGAAATTAGATATTAGGGTTCCAATCTATGTCTGAACAGGCAAGGATTTAAACTTGGTTTTATTGCTGCCTGGGAAGTGTTCTAATGAACAGAATGGTTGAAAAAGGGAGGATAGAAGATATGGAGCTTTTATTTTTTTCAGATCATCTATTTCATCTTGAACTCAAAAAAAGTTTTTGAAAAAAGTTTCACAAAAAAGTCTATGTTTACCAACAAAGGTTTGGTTTTGACAAATTAAATTTTTCCAATTATAACCAGAAAAAAGACTGGGTTTCTACAGAATATCATAGCTTTCATCAAAGAATTTGTGAAGAACAACTCATTCTCTGACAAGTGTGTTTAGCCTCTCCTTTATGGATATCTGTTTCTGAGAGTATTTTTTGTTGGCGTAGACACACAGCTGAATTGCATTCTACCCTGCATTTTCTCAGCTGGGCTGAGCTGATTGCACACAAACTTCCTAAACCAGGGGAGTTCTTTCACATACCTGAACTCAAAGGTATAGTTTAAATATTTCAAAGGAGAAAATGGACTGTTAGGAAAGCTTATAATTCCTCAAATCAATTTCTGATCATGTATTTCCATTTCTAATTAAGAGCAACTTCCTTTCTATGGCTCCTTATCATAGACACTGTTATATGTCATGTTAAACATTAATTCCCTACATTCGTGTTCTAGGCAAAATGCTCTAGATACTTGGCATTTAAACTTTGTGGAGGCTGAAAATGTTTCATCACTAGGCCTTTATTCCCGGTGAAGATGTATGATAATATGTGCATAAAATGTTTAAATAACGCAGTTGCTGAGTACATGTGCAATTTCATAGAAGACGTAATGGCAATTAAGTGACAAGCTTCTAATCACTTCAGTTTTCTAGCATTTTATGAGAGAGAGAAAAAAAAAGACAGAAATAACACTTAATTAACCTAGTATGCTTTTATATTTGCAATTTCTGCAATTTCATATACTATTGAAATTCTACTTATCTATATTATATCTGCATATGCATTATGTGGATTTTGAGTGGATAGCAAAATAACCTTTTATCAATAGTATGAAAAAAGTGTCTATTTTGGTATAAACTCAAAATTTCTAAATTTTCTGTACTAACTGGGGCTATTGAATTCTTAAATATATGTAAAGTTAAATGAATTTTATGTACCTATTTCAGCTACCCATATTGCACTAACCCCTTGGACTTAACACAGGATATACTTAGAAACATGATTTTTTTTCCTGGGGATTTCTTACTGCTCTATGCAATTGTCTGGTAACCAGAAATAGAAGCTTTGAAAGAGAAAGTATACTGTATTTATATCGTTTTTTTCATCAATTTATTTGGCTTTGTGCTTTTCATATATTTAGTTAGTATTCAGTTTTGATTTCATGTTAATTGCTTTGCTTTTAAAGTTTCAGGCAGTTACTGGGTAATTTCATGTGCAAAGAGGTTAAAGCTAAATAGTGTAGCCAAATAGCAGAGGCTTTCTTTGAGAATGCTGCTGGAGTTTGGTTTCCATGTCACGTACTGGGCCATAACATGTAAAATAGATGTCTCCCTCTGAAAGCTCTGCAGTGAGAGAGCAGTCTTAGAAATGAGGAGAAGGGAGGTATAGAAATTAAAACCAAAACAAAACAAAAGGTAAGAACTGAGAAGTCACTGAAGGAGACTACAATTCAAAGGTACTAAGTCAATATAAGCTTACACATTTTAAGGAATTTTTAAATGCCAGCAGATCAGTGAATAAATTTTGTGAATCTATTCAATGTATGAGAAATCCACTCTTGAATTCCAATCTGGTAACACTGCATTTTAGCAATAGTTGTGGTATTAAAAATAGGCTTCAACAGGAATGCATCAGTTCAAACCAATAAGAAGCAATGGTGCTTTCTTTGTGATAGATTGACACTAAAGCAAAATCTTGGCAATCTCCTATATTATTTAGAGAAGCAGTGATCAAAGGAAGAAGGATACAAAGAACTAGCACTCTCGTATATTCTGTACTGATGCAGAGATATTGTCAGTAATGCTGAATACAATTACTACCACGGAGTGCTAGGGAAATGCTTTTAAAACTCACATTTATAAATCTTTGCTGCAAGTTAGAAGGAGGAGAGTAAAAGGAAGTCAGACAATATTCAGATACCTGCTACTATTTATGGTGGTTTAATTATACTGGTACCTTTTCTTGTGTAGTGATGTTTTCTCAATACATTGCTTTTTATGCAGCCACTGGATGTGCAGTCAGTTTTATTATAATTATCTTGCTATTTTACAAAAAGATTGGATTCTAATTTTCAAAATAGTGTACTCTGCCTTAATATTAATAAGAAGAAAATCAATCTCTTTATTCTCAAGCACACACTAAAATGGGAGGCTGTAGGAAGTTTCTGGTTTTGCACCTTGTCAACAGTGGTCCACTCTCCATCAAAATTTCACCCTGATTCTTGTCAGCAACAGTCAACACAATGGAAACCTGCTGCACAGAGTATAAGACAGTGCATGAACTTCAGATTATTTCTTTCCTGGATGTAGACGAAGCAAGACAAACTATTACTGTTCTGGTGTCTCCCTGGGGTCTGAAGATCAGGCATGACAATGGGTAGAAAAGCTGCAACAGCAATGATTGATACAATATTACAAATGTCATTCTCATTTTTTCCTCCCTCTGAGTAATGCAGTAAGCACTTCCAAAATCCACCCTTCAACTTATCTTCTGGTATGAGGGCAGGAAGATGATATTTTTATTCTTTTATTTGTAATACTCTCAATAATGGCTATTATAACTATTATTAATCAAAAGACCAGATTAGTATTTTACAAGCTTTATTCAACATACTTAAGAAGCATTTTATGTGGAATCCAGACACTCATGTTAGTCTTAATTTCCAGAAAAGGAATCCAGAAAAGGAATTCTGATAATATATCAGAATTAACTTTCTGTGAAATACAAACCAGTAGAAATACTGATTATCATTCATCATTTTGTGTGACTTCATCATAAGCCTCAACATATTTAATGTCTTTCTTAAAGTACTAATGTCTTCATTAATTTATATGCAAATATATTTTTAAAAATAAGGACTTTTTATTCTGGTCCTTGTAAGTGAAGCTTGAAAATATGACCTCTAACATCCTGAAAAACAGAAAAATATTGCTGGTGAATTATATAATGTTTTTTCAACTCCTATTATGAAAATTGATTTTTGGTGAGCCCAACATATGCTTTTGAACATTTGCTGTTGACAATACGGAAGTCATAGAGTCCAACATTCACATTTTTCTGAAGGGTGATGAACCATTTGGCAAAACAACCCATTAAATTCATCTGTGCAAAGGGGCTGTGAGCTATGTCTACTCCAGTGATTCAGTCTAAACTTCACTTTGTAACTGATCTCAGGGGCACAGGAGACAGAGAAAAAAATAGGCATGGGGATATGTGTTGGACAGTGTTTCCACACCCCTCTTGCTCCTTTAATCTTTCTACCAGCAAAAAGGGAATATTCAGGCCAAGGAGGGAAGCATTCTAGGATCCCAAAAACTATTCCATCTTCAAAGAGCACCTCTTCTGTACTCTTTGTCTTGGGTAGGATAAATTCATTTCTCTTTCCTCCTTCCAAAGAACCTAGCCTCATCCTTCTGCCAGGTGCTAAAGGGAATATATGCTTTCAAAGGAAATGGAAGTACTTAAGAATTTTAATCAAGTAAAAATATTATTTCATAACTGCAGTACCAACTGGACTGCAAATATAAGAATCTAACTTTAAGAAAATACCTGTTTTTATCACAAGTTTTGGGTCAGTTGTTCAACTGTTAAAATGTGTGAGAAAAATAATCGGTTAAATTAGGTGCTTTTCTTTTTTACCAGCTGTAACAGCAGGTAGCAATCTCACTTTACCTTGAAGGTGTCATTCATTAAAAGCTACTTGCTTTCAGTTGTGGGGATTTACAATGGTGGAAAATCACCAGGGAACCCCACTACTCATCTCTGAAATAACATACCATAAAAGCATTGAAATTAATATCCATTTACAAGGTATTCAAATCATATATTTTGCTTGCCATTGGTTTCCTTACTGGAAGCTGAAGGTAGCCAAACATAAAGTCCTTCTAACCTTGTCAAGGGAATTTATACAGAGGATCTTTAACACTTAAAGCAAATTACTCACAATGTTATACTACTATTAAATTTTCATCTATCCTGCAGTACTTTCTTGCCCATAATTTAAACCATGTCAGTCTCTGCCACTACCCCAGATGCCATCTATAATAACCCTGTGTATAAACAATAACTTCCACTGAAGTGGCATAGCTACTCCACAGACAGCTTTAGGGGTTGCACAACAGTAAAGAAGGATGGACTTCTGTGCTCTATGACTGCAAATGGGATTTATGTAAGATGTTCAAGAATTTAAAAGAAAGAATGAAATATAAAACTCCCCATAATTTACGAGTGATGTCACAATCTGTATTAGTTTTTGACCATGCAGCACTGGTTAAGATCAAGGTAAGTTTTCAACAGCAGTGAGACAGAGAATTAAGAGGTTTTTCATTTGTTAAAATCCTTCCAATGCTACACTTTTTAATCATAACACAGATTAGTCAGGCTCTAAAATGTTTAGGCGTCATGGGTTTTCAAAATTCACAGTTTCCTCCCAGCACAGTCCTGACACTCAGAATCCTCTGTTCATTTATTCTATTGGATTATCTCAGAATTTTCATCATTCTGCCATTTGAATGCTTTACAAATACTAACGAATTAAGCTTTAACCTACTGGCACTCACACAAGTCTGTCACAATTCTTTAGTTTCCTCAGGGCTAGTACCAGTAGATTATTGTAAAACAACATTCAAACTCTTTACTTGTATTTCAAATGACAAAATATAATCTGCAGTATTCCTGATTAACTTTTGAGTTTCTGGGCAAACCTTAAGAGATACATTATTTATACACATACATATATGAGTAAGTGAGTGTATGTGTGTGTGTGTGCATACCTATATATAAGTATGTGCACATGTATTTTTAATTTTAAGAAACTCTTGAGGATTCTAAAATCAAAATCACAGAGCAGCAGTTAGTGGTATAAATACTACTGTAATGAGCTATATTCTGGTAAATTTCTCAGCTTGATGAGACCTAAGTAAGGCAACTACTCTCAATAAAGTCAGTATCAATGAAGTCATCTGAAGAAATTCTCAAAAATTCATCAGTATCACAATCAGTCTCAAGATGACTGCCACAATTTTATTTCTTTCAACTAATATCTGTTGCACTGTTATCAAAATCATGACAGTTTTCTAGTTTGCAAATTATTTTAATATGAGTTCAAGAAAATGTGTAAAATTCTTAAGCAAATTATGATTATATACTGAGTCTGGCTGGGATGGAGTTAATTTTCTTCACAGCAAGTATGGTGCTAGGATTTTTAGATTAATTACCAAAGCAATGCTCATAACACCAATATTTTAGCTGCTGCTGAACAGCGCTTGCACAGCATCAAGGCCTTTTCTGTTTCTCACTGTGAATAGATTGGGGGATACGCAAGAGTTTTGGAGGGTACACAGCCAGGAAGATGACCCAAACAAACCAAAGAGACATTCCATGCCATATAATGTCATCCTCATCAATCAAAGGGAAAAAGAGTGTGTTTTAGGAGGGTTAGCCATCTTTTGCTTGGGAACTGGCTGGACATCAGTCTACCCATGGGAGGTGGTGAGTGATTGCCGTGCATCACTGGTTTTGGTTTATTTTATTTCTTTCTTCTTCCATTTTTTTTATTGAATAATTTTTATCTTGACCCACAAGTTTTCTTGCTTTTACTCTTCTATTCCTCTTCCGCTGTCCCACTGGGGGTGGGGGAGGGAGTGAGCAGCTGTGTGGTGCTTAACTGCCTAGTGGTGTTAACCGACAAGAAGTTAGTTACTAATCAATATTTGTATTTTGGAAATTGCTATTTTTAGAAAAAATCTTTCATGCCTTATGAATTATGTTAAATGCAATAAGATTTCCTTTCTTTTTTTTTAATTCTCAGCATTGGACACTTGACAGATATTACAAGTTCAGGGGTTTTTCTCCTTTCTAATCCATGTTGTGTTCAATTCATAACTAGGTGTGGGGTACAGTCAAAAAGCTGGCCACCTGTTAGGAATAGAGCTAGGAGCTTCCAAAACCAAAAGAAGATCCAATACAATAAAAATTTCAGTTCTCTAGTTTTCACTGAAACAGAACCATGGTACCAGATGGTTAAGGTTTATGATACCAGAGCTGGCATGATGTTTCCCAGCAACGTCACATTCAGCAACAGAACAGGTTTCTTATGGATGTAGGTGGAGCAAAGGAACTGGGAAGGGACACAGAATTTCTGTGGAGATGGACTGGAAAAAATCAGTGGAGCTTTGAGACAATGGGTGACTTGGATTTAAGTTAAAGAAGAGTCCATAGGATTTCAGGCATCTAGGTAAACACTCAGAGGACTACAATGGTTTTCTCTAGCAGGTCTAATGCTGAGATATGAGAGTCCATTTTCTCTTGCTCTTATTACATGATGTAAGCTGTCATTGCTCCACTGATTTCACAGTAAATATTACTCCCAGAAGGAAGAAGTAGATCTTCAGTTGTATAATAACTCTGCTGAGGTCAACATATGCACTGAAGGCTTTCATTGTAGAGCTAATCCTTTAAAAAAAACCTATGTAGTTTCAACTTCATCTGATGAAATACAAAGCAAAATGTATTTCAAACCAGCTTTCTTCAAAAGTAAGCTCAGATTTAGATTACCTCCAAGTATTGTTGTTTTAAAAATCATTTTATGATTCAGCTCCTCTTTCTTTTCTATCTTGTAGAGGTGTTTGAATTTGTCAGTAATACAGTAGAGATTCTTCTCTTCACTTTAGGCAAAGTGATTGCTGAACAAACACACAGATGGTCACAAACTTCAATGCTCGTGTTAGCTTTCCCACCAGTTCATACAGTCATTGCAATCAGATGTTGGCATACATGCTCTTAAATCTTTGAAATGGAGATCCTGTATTCATGAGCAATGAACGGTCTGAGTCTATCCAGATTACAATAATTCAAGTATTTTGGAGAACACTTCACATTAAAGATTAATTTATAAATCATACAATTTGCGTTGAGTTTGGACTCTTGCATTTTTTGCCATAATATATGATGCTTCTGAACTGGATGTTTATAACTACAGTTCATTTGAAAGTCTTATTGAACACTAATTTACTTGTAATGATGCAAGCCATTTACACAAGCACACACACATAAGCATGGACACTAAGTATAGGATTTCTTTACAGCACTAAATATCCAAATGCAAAATTTGAATATTTGTCAGAGCTACTTTCCTATGTCTGGTATTCCCAGTGTCAGTAAAATAGTGTCATGGTTTAACCCCAGTTGGCAACTAAGCATCACACAGCTGCTCGTTCATCCTCCCCCCTCCATGGTGGGATGGGGGAGACAATCAGAAAAAAAAGTAAAACCCGTGGGTTGAGATAAAAACAGTTTAATAGGACAACAGAGGAAGAGAAAAAAAAATAAGATAAAAGAATGTACAAAACAAATTATGCACAATGCAATTGCTCACCACCTGCTGACTGATGCCCAGCCTGTCCCTGAGCAGCGATCACCGCTCCCTGTCCAACTGCCCCAGTTTCTGTACTGAGCATGACGTCATATGGTATGGAATAGCCCTTTGGCCAGTTTGGGTCAGCTGTCCTGGCTGTGCCCCCTCCCAGCTTCTTGTGCACCTGGCAGAGCATGGGAAGCTGAAAAGTCCTTGACTAGTATAAGCACTGCTTAGCAAGAACTAAAACATCAGTGTGTTATCAACATTGTTCTCATACTAAATCCAAAACACAGCACTATACCAGCTAGTAGGAAGAAAAATTGACTATCCCAGCTGAAACCAGGGCAAATACTAACATTTCCTTAAAAAAAGCAGAAATACTGCTAGTAATTCCTTTTCCAAAACAAAAATAAAATCTTATTTCTTTTAAATATTAAACATTGTTTCATTATGTTTATGCAAGCAGATGATTATGCATTAATTCCATATTAATTTACCACTATATGTATATATAAATTACTGTCAACACCAGGTGAGGTGAAATATGTACTTCAATGTAAGTACCAGGATAAAGTGGAAGGTTAATTGAATCTATCATTGCAGTCAGCAGTCTCATATCTTAGAGAAGAAACAGAGGAAATACAGATTGGTATCACCAAATACAGAATGGTATCATTCTGTTTTAATCACTGCACTTTTTGTTCTTCTCCTTTGCTGTCCTTATTCATTTGTGATGACCTGGCTATTAGTCCTTCTTATCTTTTTGTACTTTTTTCCCCTCCTCTCCCTGACATTACTGTTACAAGAACCAAAAAAAACATTGTTCACAATTTATTTTCCCTTTGTATTACTATTTACCAACAATTAGGGTAAGAAGGCGGCATTTGTTTCTTTTTTTTTCCTAGCACTTAAGTCCAGCCTGGCAAGCATGGGAAAATGTTTATAGCTCTTGCATACCAGAAACAAGACTATATGCCATTCCAATTACACAGGATAATTTTCAAAACAACTTGTAAATTTGAATACTTTTCCATTACCAGACATCCCAGCTTGAGATTCTCTCCTGGATGTGGCGTGTCTGGATCTTACTCGATTCACAGTAACAACAAAGACTGCAAAAGTTCCTCTTGACATTAATTTTTCTCTTTTTAGTCACACTCTTTTTTCAGATCCATTCGTCGTATCAAAAATGTGAACTTTACTTGAGGCAATAATTCTGCAGATTCTTTCAGTGGGATAGGGTCAGGACTATAATGCATAAAAGATTTCTACTGAAGAAAGTTGTCTAATAGAGCTGTGCAAAAGCTTCCAATCTTGTTTCCTGATATTTCTGAGCAGCTATTTCAGATGGTTTTGAATCATTTGATAATATGATAAATTTTCATTTTCATGCAATATTTTTAGCTAATTTCCTTATAAAGGACCATATTAAGTTTGATCAGGCCTTGGAAAGGTAAAGTTTATAATTGTCTCTTGCTTTTCCTCTCCTTCCTCTTCCCCCATGCTTGTGCTGTTTGTGTAGTCTGCGTCCACGTCCCCCTTCCCCTGCCTTCCCATAATGCCTTTCCTCACCACGTACATGAAAGACTTAGAGATGCAAGGTCTGAATGACAAGAGCTGAATCCACCAAGAGAGAATGACTTGCTGCAATGTTTAGTTCACCTTTCCTGCTCCAAGCTCTGCACCAGCAAAATGGCATCCAGGGATTGTATTTAGTTTTTCTATGCATTCATACTGTGTTAGAACTGTGATCTTGTTTGAGAAGATAAGAAATCCAAAGCTTTTCTCTGGTTAAGTCACTTTTGGAAAGTGGTCACAAAGACATCTAGTCTGTTTTATTTTGAAACTCTAACCGTGTAAAACGGGTGTTCTTTTCAAACATTTTTTAGGTCCTTTATTATTTTATAGTATTAGTTCTATATCTGACCATTTTGCCTAAAACACTTACACAGACCATACACACAAAATTAGATTTTGGACAGTAAGGGACTGGAGCAGACATACAACATAACGAATAAGACCATTACAAATCCTATAAGCCCTGGTTTTTAAAGGATTCTTTAGGACTTCTAGTTTTACAGGGAATTGTGAAGAGAAAACTGTGGAGGTTTGGGATTATTTTGAAAGTCCAATGGATCAGCAACCCAAACAGGCAGCTGAGGAGTGTTCCAATTTCTTACAGACTTTCTTAAGTACAGATGAGTTTTGTGAGGAAAACATCCTCTGTTGTTCAAAGGTTTTTAAGAATAGTTTAAACAAACTGCTGCCAGGATAACGAATCCCTTATGGTAGCAGATGGATTAGATGGCTTCTCAAGTTTCTTTGTAGTCGAGTTTCCTTTGATTCAGTTATCCTTTGTTCCAGATTGTATATGGTCATCAGAACAGTAACTAATATATACCTTAAACTAAATTATTAGTAGATTGAATGTTTGTTCTGCCAGTAACTTCCCCAGTATCCAGTGATAGCAACTTAAAGGAAACTTAATAGATAATCACTACTGATAAAAACCTAAATTTTCACCATCATGAACCTTAAATTCCTAGCTGACGAACTTGTGCATACTTCTGACTTGAAAGTCAGCCAATATAATTTTGCACTGAATTGTCAGTGTCAACAGAAAATATAAGCTATTCAGAAGCAGTGGGCCACAGAAACCATAATGAATAAATATTGTTTTAGTGACAACTTACCTATGTGGACTTACAAGAAAAATGGGGCTGTTCTACAGACACATACAGATCCACACTTGAAACAATTGTCTGTGGAGTTTTCTACCTTCTTTTCAAGTGCAAAGGGGAGGTTATTTTTATTTAGTAGCTTGTAAGGGGTAAAATATGATGGCAGTCCTCCCTCCAGGACTTCCTGAGCCAGGCAGTCTCAAGTCCTTTTTTGATACCAGGTTGTGAGTGATGATGTTTCAGTTGACGGCTGACTTTATATTGGTCAAAAAGGTCTTTCCTGTCTTGGTTGTCCAAACAGAAGAGAAAACATCAGTAACTGAGAAAACATAAGTCATCCAGAACCCATGAATGCTATAGGAAGGAATATACTCAACCTAAAAAGTAGACACACCAAAAAAAGCAAAAATGTATTGGAACTGCACAGCTTGGGTAACAAAGCATATCGTTTTTGAGAGAGGAAAATAACTAATGAGTGGCACATCCTCATTTTTACTATATCACAGAGGCTGGCATTCAGACAGCATTTAAAGGTCCTGATAATTCAAAAATAAATACTCTTTGTGAAAGCTTCTATTATGTTGGCATATAAAGGCATTTATACCATTCAGTGCAACTCAAAGCATTTTGAGAAGTCCTGTATAAATTACAGTACTCCATCTGTGGATGGAGTGACTTTTGCAGTCACAGAAAGCCACTAATATTATATATGATTTGAATTATTTCTCATTCAAGCATGACCACTGGCCCTTTGCCACTTAATGTATGACATTAGTTTTATATCTCCTCTCAATAATAGGAATTCCAGTTATGCAGCATCTTCTAGTAATGAAATTTACCATCTACTTTAGTCTGAATCTAAATTAGACTTCTGCACATTTAACCTGCAGGAATTTGGTGTGCAGCTGTTCAGCTGCACCACATCTATAAATAGCTCAAATATATCTAAAATCAATGGAACAAAAGTCTGAATGTGTTTGAATATTGCAATTCTAATAGTACAGCTGGTGAACCTCAGAGTTTTTGGGACTCAGTCCAAAGCCTATGGAGGCTAGTGGAAAGACTCTGAAATGTCTCAAAGGTCTAATCCCATTGTCCTGATTTCTACCGTAAATGTATAAGCTGCTCATGATCCACTCAGCATTCATTATGGGTTGACTTGAAATCTGGCCTCCACTTGCATGGACCCTATTCAGAAAACTTGACCTGAGTTTTCAGTTGAACAGGCAGGGACTCTGACTGTATGTTGCTGTATATGCTTGTTTTGTCCCTCTATATGGGTCTACATAACTATCAGGGCCAGAGCGCAGCTCCCAAAGCATAACGAACAGAGACAGCCAACAGATGTAGCAGTTTGCAAAGCTGTTTCTGGGCTCTGTTTCCTTGACGTGTTCTTGAGTTTCTAGGCACTTTATGAGAGACCTGGGAACTCCTGGGAACCCTCAGAGGAATGTGAAGTTGCTTGCTGTTGCCAGGTAAGGCTAAGGATAAGGTAAGGCTAGTTCTAGCAGATTCTGACAAACTCTGTCAGCTGTCCTTCATCAAATGGTGCCTGCAACCTTTGTTCTAGCTTAACCCTAATTAGGGAGGGTCAAGTGCTTCCTTTTAACCCGTTCTAGCGAGAGGCCTATATAAGAGCCAGGCCCAGCACACAACCAACAGATGCAACAGCTTGTGCAGTAGGATGTGAGGAGCAGGCCTGCAAACTTTCTCTGTCTAACCCATACATCCTTAGGTATGGTGGGAGGAAGGCAGGCTCCTGCCCCACCTCATGACTTGTAGTTATGGAATAGGTTCACTGCCCTTGACAGCTGGGAGTGCTGTCAATTGGAGCATCTTTGGTGGCTAAGCCTGAGCCACTCAGGGCCATTAGGAAGAAGTAGTGAGTGACAGTGGTAGGTGACTCCCCCTGTGGTTGATGGAGGCTCACATCTGCTGACCTGACTTTTCATCTAGGGATGTTTGCTGCTTGCCAGAGGCTTACATTCAGGCTGTTGTGTCTGGCCCTATGACTGCTACTGCCAGCTGCCCTTCCATGTAGGCACTGATGATACTGTTGAGGTGACCTGGGAAATATGAAGCATGATGACAGGGCTCTGGGGGCAACAGTGAAGATCATGGGGGGCCCTGGTGGTATTCTTGGCAGTCATGATAGGGAAGGGCCTGAGTAAGACTCAATGGATCCTGAAGGTTAACTACTGCAGTGGTATTGTAATAACACAGCTGTTGTTGGTAGCAGGGTTTCAGTTTCTGTGGACGTGGGAACCCCTTTGAGGGCCATTAGCTGCTTGGAAGAGATGGAATCGATGTGACTAAGTGGTGCAAAAGTATCTTTGTCAACAGGCTGGCCAACCTGGTATGGAGAGCTTTAAACTGGAAATGATGAGGAACAAACAAGAAAGTAAGTTGGGGATAGGGTAGGCAAGCCAAGGGTCTGTGTTGATGCAAACAGAAGGGACATAGCAATCAACAAAACAAGAGTGGAAATGGAATCTCTTTAACTGTTGGCATGTAAAGAAGAAAATGCTTGCAGAAGAGCATTACAGGGAAAGCTCTAAAGCCTGTACAAGTGAATTGGCATGCTTGGGTACCCTTCCTAAGTGCTTCTACATGAATGCATGCAGCCTGGGGAACAAACAAGACGAGTCAGAAGTATGTGGTTACAGAGCTATGACCTCAATGGGATGATAGATATGTGGTGGGATGGCTCATATGCCTAGAGTACTGTAATGGAGGGATACAGGCCTTTTAGGAAGTACAGGCAGGAGAGGTGAGGAGGGGGAGTTGCCTTTTATGGTGAGGACAGCTGGAATGCATGAAGCTCTGCCTTGGGATGGACCAGGAGCCAGTTGAGAGCTTAGGGGTCATGATTAGCAGCATGCCAATGTGGTTGCCATTGTAGTAGATATCTTCTATAGATCTTACTAGGAAGAAGTAGATGAGGCCTCCTTCAAACAACTGGAAGAAGTCTCATGGTCACAGACCCTGGTCCTCATGGGTGACTTCAACCACTCAGATATCTGCTTGAAGGACAATGCAGAAAGACACAAGCAATCTAGGAGATTTCTTGAGTGCATTGGTGGCAATACAAAAGTGGGAGGAGTGGCTGATACACCAGAGGGTTGTTCCAGCATCCAGAGGAACCTTGACAGTCTGGAGACAGAGGCAGACAGGAACCTCATGAAGTTCAACAAAGGGAAAGTCAATGTCGTACCTCTCGTAAGGAATAAACTCAGGGACCTCTACGCAATGGAGGCCAATCAGCTAGAAAGCAGCTTTGCAGAAAAGGCCCTTGGGGTCCTGGTGGACAACAAGCTGACCATGAGCCAGCAATGCACCCTCACAGCAAAAAAGGCCAACAGCATCCTGGCAGTGTTAGGAGGAGCGCTGTCAGCAGATGGAGGGAGGTGATCCTTCCCCTCTCCTCAGCACTGGTGAGGCCACATCTGGAGTACTGTGTCCAGTACTGGGCTTCTCAGTACAATAGAGACACAAAGCTACTGAAGGGAGTCCAGCAAGGGACCACTAAGATGGCTAAGGGTCTGGAGCATCTCTCATATGAGAAAAGGTTGAGAAAGCTGGAACCAATTAGGCTGGAGAAGAGAAGGCTCAGGGAGGAACTCATCAATGTGTACAAATACCTGATAGGAGCAAATGAAAATGCAGGAGACAGACTCTTCTCAGTAGTGCCCAATGACAGCGCAAGAGGCAACAGGTACAAATTAGAATACAGGAAATTCCATCTGAACACAAGAAAACATATTTTTACTGTGATAGTGGTTGAACGCTGGCACAGGTTGCCCAGAGGGATTGTGGAGTCTCCATCTGTGGAGGAATTAAAAACCTGAATGGACACAATCCTGGACAACCTGCTCTGGCTGACCATGCTTTGCACAGTGGGGTTGGACTAGATGATCTCTAGAGGTCTCTTTCAACTTCAACTGTTCTGTGGTTCTTCACAGCTTTTTCTGACTAATATGCTACAGATCCTGTTCAGTAGGAACCAAAGTGATTCTGTCTTCTAGTTTGCCTGCATGCCACTGATCAACCCAGTCAGTGGGAGATGTTTCCAAACTGATTCCTGTGGATTCATCTTTGAGTTCCAGTGATGAATTCTTACTAGGTGTTTACTAGATTCAGCAGGATGAGTTTTGTGCTCCTGCCTCTGGCAGGAATGCAAACTAAAGCTAAGTATGCTCAGTTTGTGATTTACAGTGAAGTCTTATGAGAGTGTGCATGTAATTACTCAAAGAAATGGTAGGGGTTCATGACACTTTCCAATGACACTTTAATTATATTTATATGATCATACACCATTTTTCTGTCCTTGTCTCTCAAAATAAGTAAAAATAACAATTGCTTAGGTAATGCTTACTGGTACTTAATGATTGGAACACTACTTGTTTAAAAAAATAAAAAGGTATTATAAAAAAGTAAAATGTAATGGCGCAGTGAATTGTAGCTGGACTATAAATGAAAAATTAGAAATAAGAGAGCTCTTCCCCCACACTTGAGTATGCGCATTACTTTCTGTTACCCCACAACATTTAATTGTAACCATTTAATGTCTACAGATAACATTCTTTTACCAGTTGGATGTTCACAGGTGTCCCAGGAATTCTTATGAAGTGTTATCTGTTCTAACTACTTAACGATTTAAAAAAAAATTATTTTAACTGATATCATATCATATCATTATAACTGATATGAAGCTCACTGTCTTGACTTTGGTTTATGCATTCATTTTCTCTTTACACAGGGAGGATGTCTTTATAGGTAAGTGAACTTCCATTTCACCTTCTAAGAAGACTTAAAAGATTACTTGGCAGCAATGTTGTTGGCTCATATGACAACAGTAGCAATTTTTCTGCTAGATCACATGCTCTAACATGCAGGTATTAGGAATCCATGTAACAGCTAAATCTATTTGAATGAAGACTTGTGCTCTCTGCCATAGAAAATTGTAGAAGACATCCTCATGTGCTGGTTTTGACTGGGATGGAGCTAATTTTTTCTATAGTAGCTTGTATGGAATTATGGTTTGGATTTGAGCTGGAAACGGTGTTGATAACACAGGGATGTTTTCATTATTGCTGAGCAGTGCTTACACAGAGTCAAGGCCTCTTCTGCTCCTCACCTCACCCCACCCCACCAGCGAGTAGGCTGAGCGTGCACAAGAAGCTGGGAGGGGACACAGCTGGGACAGCTGACCCCAACTGACCAAAGGGCTATTCCATACCATATGACATCATGCTCAGCATATAAAGCTGGGGGAAGAAGAAAGAAGGGGCGGACGTTCAGAGTGATGGTGTTTGTCTTCCCAATTAATGGTTACATGTGATAGAGCCCTGCTTTCCTGGAGATGGCTGAACACCTGCCTGATGATGGGAAGTAGTGAATGAATTCCTTGCTTTGCTTTGCTTGCATGTGCAGCTTTTAGTTTCCCTATTAAACTGTCTTTATCTCAACCCACAAGTTTTCTCACGTTTACTCTCCTGATTCTCTCTTCCATCCCACCGGGAGGAGTGAGCAAGCAGCTGTGTGGTGTTTAGTTGCCAGCTGGGGTTAAACCACGACACCTCAACATCCCAGAAATCTCATTTCAGCATCTTCAGAAGTAAACGTATGGAGAACACAATTAAAAAGATTGATGTGCTCCTTTTTACTGTCAGAGATTGAAGTAGATGGAAACTCCAGGAAGAGCTTCAATATCTCCAATATTCTTCAATGTCCTTTCAAGAGCTTCAATATTCTTCCATCTTAAAGGAAGGAGGAACTATTTGGATCCTTAGGTGTAGCTGGAATTCTTAATCCTTTCCCAGTTGTTGCTGAAATGAAGACTCTCTAGGGAGTATCAAGATATGGGAGGATATGTCTGTCTGAGGAGATTTAACACAACTGTACTGCCTGTGAAAACTGATGTATGGAAGAGCAGAAAGACCTAATAAGAGGCATGATTGCCACAAATCTACAGTAAGAATGAGTAACTACACAGTAAGATTGAGCAAAATATAGGCACAGCTGTTTAAAAATTGGCATTTCCCATCTTCATCATACCAACAGATGTCAGATTTCATTAGGCAGCAGCTTGAAAGCCCTGAACAATCAGAGGCTGAAATATCGAGAATCTACATTATTACCCGTCTTGCACGCTTTGACTGCCAAGCATTTCCAATGCAAGCTATCACAAGTAGCTGAATGATCTAACCTTCACTATATTTTCTTGAGAATGAAACAGAATGACACTAAAGGAGGGCTTGTAAAAAGAAATTCAAGTTTTGAAGTGATTTAGAACCTGAACCTCCCTGAAGGGGCTTCTTTCTCTTGGAAGGAAACTTTGTTGAAGGTAAAGCTCCATGCATCACCTGGGTCAGGGCAATGACTTTTACTCTGTTCTTTGAGCTGAGACCCAGAATCAAACAGCCTGACCTCTTGAACTTTAAACAAGATAATCAACAATAGATCATTTGATCCAGTCAAACATTTTTTTTCAAATTCAAGGCTTTTCTCATTCTGCACCTTATGTCACTTGCTTTCAGTCAGTAACTAAATCTGTTGGCTTTTGATTTGATGTCAAATACTTTTTCATGAATCTATCTTGCATGTAATAAATAGCATGAAGCTATTTACTGAGTCTGGTAAAGTTGCAATTTATATGTAAAAAAAGTCCAAAACCTAATATAAACTACCTTTGCCAAATAAGGATCACTGTTCACATAGATAATATCAGGAAAATATTGATTTAAAAATGCTTCCTTTTTCTTTAGTGACACACACAGCATACATAAAGCACTATTTCCATTCTCCTCATTTTCAGCATTCCCTTTACTTCCATAATCCTTGAAATAAGTTGGCTTTCTCCGACATCTGTTTTAAAAGATGTACCACTTCATTAAACTTATCCAACAACAGGGATGTAAATTTTAAGAATTAAGATAATCCTGCTTTGTCTCTGTGGACAGAAGCATTTCCCTTTCAAAATAAATCATTAATTCAGTGTGAAGATTTACTTTTCTTTCAATCCTTCCCCCACACCTGCCCCAATCCCTTCTTTCCTTGAGAAGCTGTAATCAACCTGAAGAGCCTAACCTGAAAAGAGGAGGAAAGGAATGAATCCTCATCACAATGTTCCTTCACTTAAATGTGTTTCCCAGGTGACCTAAAGGGGTTTCTTTTAATTTATTTTTTATTTTTTTTTTATTGAAGGGTAAATTGGAGATCATATAATGATAATTTATTTTGCATCTGTTCTCAAGACTTTCATATGAGATATCGAAGTGCCATATAAACAAAAATTAATGAAGCAACTCAAAGTCATTGCTGTGGTGTACACGTGTTATGGAGGGATAAAATCTGAAGAACAAAACTTAAATTCTCATTTCTAGATCTCACACCTTAGCTATAGAAAAAAATCAAGATTTTATAAGACAGAAGACTTTCAGGTGCCATGAGGATGAAGGAGTAGTTGATTACAAGTGCTGAGGAATGTTGTTTTGGATTTCTAGACAAATGCTTATAAATTTCTTTTTGAACATGGACCCTGCTCTACCCATTAGATTACTCTAGTTTCTGCAGTTTTCAGCATAACTTTTTCAAGGTAATTAATATTTGACTTTTTTGTTCTGTTCAGCTTCTTGTTGGTTGTGTTGCTTATATAATATTTTATTAGTGACATTGCCTACTTTTGGCTGTTATTGGGATGTCGCACATTCCAGATCATGATTTCAAGAAAAGAATAAGTAACAGGATGAAATGGACTGTAAAGGCCCCCCCCCCCCCCCCCCCCCCCGTCAAGTAATTTGATGAAACTCCTGGATGGATTAACAGTGTGTTGCGTTAAGACTTACTGTCGCGTACAAATAGGAGTCTGAGGAGTGGCTGGGGGGGGGAACCCTCCTGTTGAGTCACGAGGTTCAGATAGGACCCCCTTGCTTTCTAAACTCCTTCTCAGAGAGGAGTCTAGGTGCAGCTAAGTCCAGTCTTAGTCTCAGACTTGGTCAACGGTTTATTTTCTAAGGACTATGTGTATAGCCACTTTTCAGAACCAGAGCCCTCTCAGGGCTTTCGCTAAAATGACAGCATTAATTTACAACGTTATAAGCCTGGTCATGTCCAGCGTACTGAACTTCACGAGTACGGATTCACTAATAACGCGCTTACACCCCCAGTCTAGTTGTGTTGCATGAACTATCACGGCCACACTTAAAGAGTCTGGTCGTGTTCAATGAGAAGTACCACAGCTAGATCAATGAAGAGTGCAGTTTATAAGAGCAACAGACACACAGATTCTTTGGATTACTGGTGATAAATTCACTGTCTGCAAAGCATGTGCAAATACCAAGAATATGAGTAACACTGCCAGCTACAAATGCGTTAAAAAATAATAAAGGACATAGTTAATTCACTATGTCCTTCCTTCCCATTGTCAATTCTGTCTAATTTCTGAATTTATCCTTTACAGATTTTGCCACAAATATAATTGTAAATATGCATAAATAAAAATTAAGTCTTCTCTTCCTCATTGGCTCTTTCCTTTCAGTAGACTAGAGAGAGAGAGAGAAGGCACAGGGGGGGAAGACACCCTCAAACATCACAGGATGGAAATTCAAATCATAGAAAAAAGAACAATATGAAGAAAGAGGATACCTGTTGTATCTTTTTATTACTTTGTTTATATTTTCATGTGACCAGTAACTTTGTAATTTACTCTTTATATATTTTACCTGAATTGAATCAGTGATAGCAGCAAAGCTAAATGAGTTGGGTTCTTATCAATAATATAATGGTAACAGAGAATTAAAGAGTAGAACAGAATACAAGACTGGTAAAATAGAAAATTGTGAGCTTGGAAATAGTAGTGCTTTCTCTCATTACAAATGCGGTGCTGCCTACAATGACATCCAAGGAACTAGTATTTTTTAGGATTTGTGCAAATTAGCATACTTGATTTCCAACATGCTTGTTAATATTTTTTTTACAGTGGAGGCATAAAGAATATAGATGAGAAATTGCCTAATTGGAGTGGTGGTGCAAGGAAGGATTTGTCTAGGAAAGGTCTGTTAATAAGCCTGGTAGGGGTATGCATCATTTACGAGCCTGCCCTAAGAAAAGTATCGTACTAAAGATACTAGGGTGATGACAGTCTGAGAAGTGTCAGATGATAAAATGGAGGTAAAAACATATAGCAAAGCTAATTACAACCAGCAAATCTGCAGTGACTATAGTGCCTCATGCAGGAGTTCACTGAGGCTACAAAGTATTATTTTCAAACTCCCAAGGCATTTAGAGTACCATAGAATTTAATGGACATGTTAAAAGTAATGTGAAAATAAAACCTGATTTTTTTTTGTTTTCCTAAATGGGTGTTTTCTCTTCTCTTGAGCACCAGCTGAAGGAGCATAAGTAGAGGAGAGATGGATTAAAAAAAGACATCTGTAAAGTCACTAAAATGAAGTTCTATGTATTGCAGTCTCTTGGTAGTTCAAGAAAAATCTGTTTTCCACTGTGCTTCATTTAAAATAGGTAATCTGAAAATGTTGCATATTGAATGAGCTACATTGCTTGGATTGATTAAATAAAAAAAAGATGTGTGATAAAAAAGCAAAGATATCTTTTTTGACAGGCATATACATATGAGAAACCATATGAGATTACCTAACTTAGGTAGTCTCCTTTGAGCTGGTTTGCTAATGATAATTCTAATTATTTTTTCACATCCAAACAGGGAATATCCATTCCAGGCTAATTTTCCTTCTTTGAGTTGCAAACCCCTAGAGTATTCTAGCTTTAGCACAGACTTAATTCATTCCAAAGTACATACTTTATTTGGAAATTGTGTATTTAATCAACTTCTGCAGTAGCCTGTATTTGAATAGATATCAGAAAAAAAGCGAAGTTCCTTGTAATTTTTTAAGTCTCTGGAATGGTTTTTGTTCAGTGTCTGACCTATAGGACACATCAAAACTGAATAATTTACTTAACAAAATAAAGACAACAAGGTCAGAGGAGATGTAGGATTTTTACAACAGGGAACATTCAGGGACGTTATAGTATGTGAGACATATTCCTGAATGTTAAGGAGGATTTTATTTTCTTATTTTTCATTGCAAGTAAATGAGCTCAAAGATGTGAGAAAAGAAATTAGATTCTAGAAAAAATGAAACTTTGAGTGCATGCTAGATAGGAATTAACTGCTTTCTTTGCTCCTTGGGATTTTCTGTGGACCTCAGGGAAGGAATGTTCTAGGAGGTTGCCTTAGCAACACTGCACTTTAATAATTGCATTAGTCAGAAAATGAAAAGCCCTCAAAATACTATAGAAAATCACAGAGTGCCCACAAAAACAAAATTATCACCTGTAGAGAGGCCTCTTTTTACTAGATCTTGAGTCTTCTCTTTCTCAGACAGTCTTTGGTAGATACCTATTATTGTTACAGAAGTTCCCCAGCTGGGGACAGGTGCAACATTCCATATTAATAAATCCTCTATCTGAACTTATTGTTGAGTAGATGTGGCACAGAGTTTAGGGACCAAGTTTCATTTCTTCAGGCTTACCTCTATACCTACCAGAAGGAAAGCACGAGGGTACAGTGCTGCAGGGACAGGTTTCTCATTGCCTGTAGAATAAGATGAAAATCTGAAGGCAAATGCCACTGCTTGTATAGAGGAAAAGGAACCAAAGGAACATGGCAATCTCCTTTAGACTCATATATTTAAAATGTTGCCATGACATAGCACTAAAGATAGCTCAGAAATAATGTCATGGTGACCAGCAGTTGATGATGCAGGTATATGACTCCAGATTGCCCTCACTTCAGGGTCAGTGATTCTGAGCTCATAGGTCAGTCATTTTTCACATAAACCAGTGCGAGACATTAATTTTGAATGATTCATTCTAGGTAAATCATATGCATACATGTACATAATTATCACTTTCAGTTAAAAATGTGGTAATATACATGTGTCTATAACTTTGCTGCAAGATTAAGATACAATAAGAAATGTTTGCTTATAGACTTGATTTTTGTTAGTCAAACCCTGCTGCCAACACTGAAAACTTTCTCTCATTTCTGCTTTTCATCCTCTGTCTTTTGTAATCTTTCAGTAAAAAAGGAATATAGCATTTTATTCTTCACTAGTTTTGTCCTCTTCCATTTTGCAAAAATTGATTTTTCCACTCCCTCCTCTTTTTGTCATGGGGCATGGATTACATTGCAAGGGAATATTTACTCACCTGCTTTGTAAAAGCATAATCAGCTATGTCAGCAATGATGCAAATGACATTCTGGAAACAGGGATTGTTAGAGTTCCCTTCACCATCAGCTAAAAACCTAGCTTTTTCTCAGTAAAAGAAAATTACTGCCATGCTATATGCTAATGCAAGAGTGGCTTACAGCCTTGTTATTGTGGGTTAAGGTTGTGGTTATATAACTCATGTTTTCATGAAATATAGATTATGCTGACAAATTCTTTTTCAGGTGCTAGGATCAGAGGCTAGAAAAATTGATACCTAATTTTTGCTAGCCTTTTTGATTTGTTAAGAAGATAAATGTTATGACAGCTTAGGAAGATGTGTGTATACTAACATTCACAAGCAGGCAAGCAGCATCATTTTAAAATAAAATCTTGGATAAATGCTGCACATCAGTGTTTGTGAAAATCCACTTGAATTTTCCATCCTAACGAATTATCACTCAATTTTATTTTTTTCTACTGACCTGTCATAAATATGTTTGTTCACAGTTATTTTCCAGAAATAGCTGCAACTCATACTGCAGTATTTTACCTGCAAATAACAAAGTCCCTATATAAATGAGTCTTCACAGGTCAGAATCAAACAGAATACTTCATGGTGCAAGGCAACATGAGGAGTTTAAGAAATAAAGACCTCATAGAGCTTTAGAAGATTTGTAAGCAGGAATCCAGACAGGCTTAAAGAAAACTGTGTTGGAATGGTTTTTAAAAGGTCATCTACTTCATCCCATTATTTCATGTATATTTAAATTTTCCCTAAGTATTTTTATGATTTACTTAAGATCTCCAAGTTATGTAAGAAGCACAGGACAATAATAAAAGAAATGTAATATATTTTATATCTAAAAGTTGTGTTTATTTTTTTTCCTCAGGTAGATAACTACAAATAGAAATCAATTTCATTTTATGAGTATTCACACATATTTTTTCAAACATAGGGGTATGCTCACTATTGCATCTTCAGTTTTCAAATCCTACTTTGTCATCATCCAGAGAGAAATCATTTGAAGTCCTGATTGGCTGTTCTCTGAGCTTCAGACTTCCCAGTTTTCTGGTGATATTCCCACTTATTCAAACAAAATTAATCTAGAGAATCCTGGTATAACTTTTCATTCTGATGACATACGTTGCCATTAGCATTGTCATCAATTTAGGGAAAAAAACCCAGGAAACCCAGGCGTTTTGAGGGAGTTATTCAAGGTCAAACAACTTGGAGAGAGAAGATGAAAATAAATCTAAATCTCAAATTTTTATTTTAACCTATTTTTTACTTTAGATTATTGACACATAAAGCTATTTTGGAGACAAATTATTCACATAGTTTGAGTTTACATTGAAGTAGTCTAGCTGGTAAAGAAACATATCTGTGTCTTGAAGAGAATTTGCATAGCTATGTAAACTCTACACAGTGCATTCTCTGTTTAAGCATGTGCGTGTATTCCAGAGATACATATAGTCACAGGTCCACAAGGACTTGCCTGCCTCCAGTTCATTCACAATGGTGGTGCACAGAAAACCTTCAAGCTGTAGAATTAGATGAAGATTCTGTGGACAGACCTCCTTAGTCCAATCCTTCCTCTCCTCTATGTTTCCTCTTGTGTCCAAAGAAACATTGTAAATAACATATATGTGGAGCAAATTTGACATATTCCCTTAACATATGAACTTTTCAAGAATACCATGGACAATGGATAATAATATGATTAAAATCTTATTTCCTTAGGGAAAAACAGTAGGTGAAATATAGGACAAGATCTTGCAATATTTACAGGCAAGTCACAGACAGAAGAACATCAAAATCAGGCTACTGGTTATTTGTCATATATACACAATAAACACCCCCTGTTAGTAATATCCTTAACAATTTTGAAGTAAGTTTATATGGTAGAAATAATCTACTTAAAATGTAAAAGGGATCATTTTGAGAAATGCCCTAAACAGAAACATTTTGAAGATATATCTCCATACACTTAAAGAGTTTGAACAAGTTTGCATTTTCATTCTAGGCAGTGTAATTAAACTTGTTGTCTTGCTTGTTTCCTAAGAAACAAAGAGGATCAGGAATGTCAAGCCTTCAGAATAATTCAGTTAATGGTGTTCACTTTGGTAATAAACACAGACAGATACTAGATGATCCAAATACAGATACTCCAAAAATAGAGGAGTGGAAGTAACTCTGTTGACAACCAAGGCTAAAAGTGGATCTAGCAAAAGTTCTTAAAAAAATGTAAATCTCAGAATGAACTTGGAAAAAGAAAATAATTAGTAAGATGAGCATGTCGTATACTTCAATGTCTATGCTTTATGTCAGTGGCCATGGAATTATGTAGACTGAATGTTATGCCGTTGTTTCTGTAGTGGCAAGTTTTAAGACACACTGCAGGATTTCATGGTGATAAGAACATTGGGAATATTATGTGGATTAAAACCTGCATGTGATCAAGCTGACTTTGTCTCTTGAGAGATCATGGATATACAAAGGACAGACAATATCCTTTGGTCATGAAAAAACTGTGGTGATCGTCTCTGTCTATTTTAGTGATGAAACATGTGCTTCATGCTGTAGTACAAGAGCAGATTCACCTATCAGGTGGTAATGGGATGGAATAAGATATTAACAGATCTCTCCACTGATAGTCCTGTTAGATGAATCAAGTAGATTTTAAAATACTCAACGACATCCTTTTCTTGTGTAAGAAAACTGGATTCAACATTAATATACAGAAATTTCCAATCAGCTGGCTGTTATTAGCATAGGGAATTCTTGCATTTTTTATATAGGATTACAGTAAAGAATTTCAACAGATCTTGAACCAAATTATTGGAAGACACTTTCCCCTTGCTACTTGACCAAGGCTAAATCTGGTGAAGACAAATGCAGAATGTGCTCTGCTGGTGCTTTTGCCAGTTTTTCTTTGCTCAGTTTGTGATTCACACCCTGGAAATATGCCTCAAGTTTTTCTTGGGTTCTGAGAGAAACAGGCAGCCTTTTTGAAGCCTCCTGTTAGTAAATCAAGATCCCAGTCCCTCTCTAGGGGGACTGTACAGAAATAAATCATCTTTGGCCATAGATATAATATCCCAGTCTCTGCTGATACCTAGAATCCTTAACCTTAATCAGCCCATATGACAGAACTGCAATGGTTTATTGCCTGCTTATCTTCTCTGGGCAATGGCAGTGAGTTAAGTCCTCAAACTGATTTGTTTAGGTCTTGCAGCTGCCTTTGATACAATTAGCCATGAAGCGTTACTGACACTGTTTCGTAAAACATGCCAGGAATAGACAAAATTATGCTCTATTCCTTTCATGCTAAAAAGATACATCAGAACAGCTGACCAGAGAGAGATCTACACTAACATTGACCTGAAAAGTGGAATAGTAATGCCATCATAAATCTGCATTTTTGGTATTTGTTTTCATGAGGCATCAGATGAAAAAAAAGGAAGATTAAGCTTATATTTTGTGGAATTGAATAGATTTTGAGAAATGTTGATAAACAAGGTAGAAAGTCAAGTTTGAGATTATATTAGAGGCCTATCTGTCTGAACTGCCAGTGTTTCATGGGAGTTTTAGTTATGGGGTCTTATACCTTCATTTTCTATTCTGAGCCTGTGGATTCTGTCTTCATTGCTATACAGCTGACTACAGATGTAAAAGAGGAAGATGAGCCACACAGCATTATATCATAAGCTCCAGAACAGTTTGGATTTGGTATCAAACTAACTTGAACAGAAATACTTCCTTTTAATATACAGGTGATTCAACTGTAGAGAAAGAAAATTGCTCATGAATTATCTCATAAATAATTAAAGTTTCAGTTAAACTGTATGTTTCCTTAAAAGTAACAACAAAAAGGCAGGAAATTTCCAGCCAGATACCTTTTTGTTACTTCAACTATCTGGTACATGTGCAAGAATATTGCAGAAGAGCGCAAATGGATACATATTGGGATATCTGCAATTTGTAGAAGGTGTTTATCTCAGTTTTTTTATTTTATTTAGTCTTGTTTATGCTTTACTGACAGTGTTTTGCTGAGATTGGAGTAATGAGATGACTGAAATGTAACCTTAAAAAGAATGGGCATCAAGTGCAAGAAACAGAAGTGTAACTCATTCATCTATTGGAAGACTGTCTAGTGTGCAGCTGCTAAGATTTCCATTTGGCCTTGTATGTCACATAGAAAACAATGGCAGTGTCTGATTTTAATTACTTAAGGCTGGTACCTTGTTTCTTGCTCTGTGGACCTTTCCCATGGTGGTACCTCAGCTGCAATAAAACGCCTCCTCCATAGAGCTAGTAGAAACTACTAGAGTCCAAATACTTGAAAACATTTCCTGCATGCTATATATTGTACTCAACTTGCAGGTAGTTCCTAAGTGCAACTTAATGTGTTGAAATTAATTAATGTACCCATTCATAAATGTATTAGGTCTGGTTACCTTAGAGGCTGCTGCTTTTCTCCAGGCAGATGAGACCATTTGAAATATTAAAGTTAAAACATTCTGAGAAAACTCTGAAGAATTTAGAAGTGATAAAGCCAATAGATTATTAACTGAAGTTTGAAATGTTCTGTAGAATTAAAACATAACCATACAGAATAGAAAATTATAGAAAAATGTAACTGCTTTTAAAAAATCTTTGAAACATTTTCTATTGGGAAGATATATTTCTCTATAATTTTTACAGGTTCTTTTTATAATAGCATCTTATGCTTAACTATTAAGCAGGCTGGAGGCAGGATATTCTCTGCATGAGGTCTTTGTTTCCTATCTCAGTAAACTGCTGACATTCAAATCAAATCACATTTAAATACCTAGTTGCTCAACCTTACTTTATTTGAAGTGAAGTGAAAGGAACAGAAGTGTAGAAGTAGGATAATTCTGAGTTTAAAGAAACTTGGAATGTGCTTTTAAAAGGAGTATTTTTGAACACTTATCTATCTTAACAGTTGTTTACAGTTTGTATAAAGAGTACACTCTCCAGTTTCAGTAGTAGATGAATGAAAGAAGGTCTTTCTGAGCTGATGTATTTCAGTACGAGTTTCTGAGACTGCTACTATGTATATATTAGAATTACCGATTTGCATTAACAAAAGAAAAAAATGTTTTGCCATAACCCAAAACCCATTAGACAGTCTTCAGGTTCCAAAATGTCATGTTCTGTATCAGGCTAACCAAATAAAATTTTACTATGTTTGCTTTAAGTCTTTCTTTGACTGGCTATACTCTTTCTGTCTTTGTTTTCTCTGACATTCTGAGTCTATTAAATCATCACTGGAATGATAGACAGCAAGACTACAGATCTTCAGAAAAGGTGGAAGAATACTTAGCTGTTCAGTCACAAAAGAAAAAAGAGCTCTTCAAGACAATTCTGAGAGCACCTTAGTTTTAAATGAGAAAAGCATTGATTAGAAGGAGAGCAAATACCAAAGGAGTAACCCAGAGATACCAGGATGGATTCAAAAGAACTACCAGTCAAACAGATGAAAAAAGAAAACTACAGCTGGGAACCTGTTGGACTAGAGATAATAGGAACAGCAGGAGAAGGGAGAAGGAAAACATATAAGGAGAAAAGAAAACATTAAAAAGAAGAAACATAAAAAGGAATAAGAAACCAACAGATGATGCCAGAAAATTTGACATTGAGGGGCAGGATCTGAAGGCAGTTCTGAAAGGCTAGGGTTAACTGCCTTCCAAGGCTAGGCTTGCTGTGGTAAGATATTAACCAAGAGGGATGTCTAGGCAACTCCAAATCCAAATGGAAAACAAACAAACCAACCCAGCAACAAAAAATAGGCTAGAACTGAAAGGTAGTGGTCTTAGAAGGGAAAGTGAGGGTGTAAACATTTTCAAAGAGTTTAATATAATTTCAGTGTAATTCTATTATGGAATTAGTGCTTTTAGGAAAAAAAAATTCTAGCCAGTTGTGATTAATTCTCTCTACTTCTGTTTTTTTCTTTTGAGTCTTACAGTATACTGACATTCTTGGACCGAAGTTAAGGATTAAAAGGCTTAAGTACTTGTATATTTCATTTGATTTATTTTCTATTTTAGTCTGTTTCTCCTCAGATTCTATAAAGAATTGTAAGGTCAAGTCGGTTTTTTTATATATACATTATATATTATAAATATGACACTATACAATATAAACAATATTGCTATAGGTTATTTTCTTCTGAAGCACTTTAGAGACTGCAGTAATATACAATGGTATGACTCCTTACTCATGTCTTAGTTTTATAGATCGCTTCACAAACCAAACCTAGTAGGATTGAGTAATATTATTTTAATTAAACATTATAATAAGAAATGCTCTCATGTAGGGATGTGAACAAGCCAAATGCATATACTATTGTGAAACATTTCAAGGGTTTTTTATATTCCACAATATATATTCCAGTCCTACACTTTAACTAACATAATTTGCTAGTCATTTGACTAAAAGTAGTCATTTGCAGTTAGGGTAACCGCTTTCCTCAGTATAGGCAATTGCATTTAATCTCAACTGCATTTAATGTCAATTCGGTTGGCTTCTCAAATGTCAGTGTCTAATTCACCTTTTACGGAATTGAAGACATTTCAAATGTCTATGCCTTACCTGAAATAATTCAGTTCCCAGACACTTATGTGGACAATTATTCATTTTCACAACAAAAGTCTTTGCAAGACCGAAACAGGTCAGCAAGTCCCTTTTTCCTTCCTCCATTTCTTCAGAGTTCTTCATTCAGTCTTTCATGTAACTGCCACAGTTCTCTTGCAAAAAGACTATGAAGGTTCTTACTTTCTTCTCATTTCACAAACTTTCTCATAACAAAAGCTTCAGCAAACAGCAGGCAACTAGCTATGGACTAAAAGAAAATAGGATTTCTCAAATGATGCTGAAAGGAAAGGCACTGAAAGCCTATCAAGAAATTCATGTCCATCACATTACCTCTGCCACAAGGAACAGCTCCATTCTGTAGCTAGTACTGGAGAAGAAAGACTGCTTTAGTGCAGTCAATATAAGTTTACAGGATCTTTCTGTAAGGAGATGCTGGCATCTTCCCTAATCAAGTCCTCTTCCCTCTCATCCTTTTCAACTCCAGTTTCTCATTACTTCCTAGACCTGACTCTAAATTAGCTGGGATCATGCCTGATATTCATGGCCTGCCTGCATTATCCCTTGCTTTCCCCTATTCTGAACCTAAAATTTCCCACTCTATTCTCACTGTCTTTCAGCAATCTCTGCCTAATCCTTCCCATGACTACTCAACATGAATCTCAATTTCTTAGGAAAAAAAATTTCTCTCTTTCTTGTTATCTCCACTTAAGCTGTTACTGACCAAAGAGTCGGGACAAGCTTGTATGTTATCATTGTCATTCTCAGTTTTCATTTTGGAGGTTCTTTTGAGACAGTCACAGTCTTGCACCAATTAGAAATAATGGGCATGTAGAATGGTGAAAACAAGTGGGCAGACATCTGGAGTTCTGAAGGAAACTGTCAAGAAGTTGCAGATATCTTCAATTTCAGGAGTTTGGAAGATAATCAAGGTACTAAAGCAGCCCCAAATGACAACTTTTGGTACTACTCAAAGCTGGTTTCCCTACAGTAACTGCTGACACCAGGCATGTGGTTTTTTTAACAGCTGCGGTATAGGAGTCATATAGGAGTACCAGTGTTGAAATTCCAAGAACTGTAGCTAACCTCCAAAAGCAGCAGCAACTTCCCTACAAACAGCCAACAGGAAAATATGACATCTACTCTAAGTCTCATGGGGGACCATCTCTTGCAAAAACACTCCTGGCCTCTCATCACATGGAAGATGTGGGCATACTAGCTTCCTGTTTGACCAGCTCTGCTTCATTCCCTGTCTGCTTGTGGGGGAGCTTGTGAGTCAAATATCTTTTTAAAAAGTAGGCAGAGAACTTAATTTCAGAAAGAAAGTGAAAAAGAAGAAAAACCCAAACCCAAACAAATATTAACTTCCCAATTTGCATACAGGCATAGTTTGTGATAAACTCACTGGCAACACTAAATTATACTGTAATGGCACACAGTTGACACTATTATGGGGCTGTGTTATATATTTTGTAGGAAAATAGACTTTTCCATGTCAAAAAGTATAAACAGCAGCAAGCAAATCAAATAAAACCCTTCCTTTCCACCAATACAAACAACAGTGAAAAGTCTGTCTTCTCAGACAGTGTTTTCATATTTTTCTCAGTAATGCATTAAAGCTTCTGCACTTTGCTATTTGCACAGAGATACTGGTGCTTATGAATATTTTTAAGGCAGTTTGCTTGCTACAGCTCGATTCCATTTTAAGAAAGGTGCACAGTCTGGGATTACACCTGTGTCTTGTTTTATCACTAACTTGCATCTTTATAACCCAACGTTGTAAGAAAATTTGAATTCCCTTTTTCTGTTTTTAAAAGTTCTTTCTTATAACGGTAGTTGCAATCTAATAGATGTGTATATTTGAAACCTAAAACAATGCATAGCTTTCTTGGTTGCATTGATTAGACTGTATTGATTTAAATCAAAAAATTCTTTACAGATTATAGATCTTTCATTTCAAACTGTGTTCATGTGTATGAGCTGGAGTTATTCTCACTTCATATGATTTTACTGCAAAAACAGGAAGAATTAAGTGCTTTAAACATAGTACTTTGCCTTGTTCTCTGTTTGAGTGTTAACTATGCTTGAAATTCTGAAAGAAAATTATATAGGCTGTAAATCCAGGAGTACTGAAACAGAAAAAAATATGAGCTTAAATCTCTGAAGTTAAAACTGCTGAGTCAAGATTTAGCAAACATCTTATCTACATTACTGCTTATTCATTGATTTTTTCCCAATTAATCCTCTTAGTTATGAGGTAAAATTACATGTTTAAACTGAGTGACAAAAGCCCAATTTCTTACATGAATTTCAGTCCTTCTAACCTGTCACGTTTAAGGGTCACAGACTAATAGACAGACACTCCTCAGAAGAACATCACTTTTCCTTTCTTATCTGGAGAAAAGAGAGGTCTCTGTCTCAGTTGTTGTATTTCCAGGTTTGCAAAGCTCTCTGTTCATTTTGCGATAATCTAACTACACATTGAAGGTATCCATCTTTGCTGGGAACTTTTTGATTAATTTGGAGGATGCATTCTTACAGCTGCTACTGCATTAGAGTACCTGTCATTTCTTTCCTTACACCAAGTCTGAACTAAAGATGTAATGGTGGCTAAAGTAAATCAGCTTGTGGGAGGCAATGGTTTACCTATGATGGCTTGTGAGAGTGCTCTTTGCCTATGTCAATCCTCTGCCAGACAGGCAAAATAGGTAAACTCTCTGAATGTTAACTTTAAAGAAAACCCTGTGGAAAGATAAAAGTTGGTCAAAGTGGTAAAGATTAGAGCCACCTGCAAGGAATGAAGAAAAGCCTTACAAGACTGAGTGTCTTAGCAATAAAACAGCAAAGAAAGTTCAGTGTAGAGAAGTGTAAAGTGACACACGAGAGAACCAATTCATTTGTAAAGTAGATGGATCTAAGTTCACCACTAAAAGACATAAACAAGACCTTAGGATTATGACACATAGTTCCATGAAAATATAGTCTTAGTACTTGGTAGTGGACCAAAAACTGACTCAAATGTTTGAAAATACTAGGAAATAGAGGGCAAGAAATACAAATAAGGAAATCACTGTATAAATCTGTGTTTTTCCCAAACCTTGAATACTATGTGAAGGTCTGATCTTCTTATCCCCCAAAAATATTCAATAGAACTGAGAAAGATTCAGAGAAAGACAAGAGTGTTCAAAAATGTGAAATATCTTAAGTATAACAAATAGTTGAGAAAACAAGCTCTGTAGCCTGGAAAGAAGACCACATAAAGGAAATGCTAAAAACCTACAAAATGATCATGAAGAGTGTGATAGGAAACTACTGCTTGCTATCTCTCCTATTACAAAAATAAGACATTATTAAATGAAGGTAGTAAAAGCCAAGCTCAAACCAAATAAAAGGACCCAGTTCTTATTAAGAAAAATAACAGACCTTTTAAATTTCTGACCATAGGTTATTGTGCATGTAAAAATATCTGTGACCATAAAGAAAAGAGATCCAAAGAGGTTAAAGAAGTCACATTAGGTTCAGGAAATGCTCAAAGCAGAATATAATTAGATGACAGGACAGTACCAGAGGGAACTATAATTTGTTTGCTTTGTTCTTAATCTTCCCTTGGTGTTGCTTGTGGCCACTGCCTAAGACAGATTCTTGGCCTGAGCCAGTATGTCTTTCCTATAGAAATCTTGCAGAATCACACGCACCTACCAAAATTTTGCACTTGCTACAGCTCTGTTCTAGTCACTTTGATTCTCCATTTGCCTTCAACAGATGGAATTCCTCTCATTGCATGTTTCACTTACACTTGTTTTATTGATGTAAGGAACAGAAGCTGTGTACAGCAGTGAATACTCAAAGTTGCAATGAAAACTCAAGGTAAAAGTCTGAGTAAAGTTTCCATTTTAATTGTTTCTCAGTGTAGAATCCTACTCTTCAGTTGCATCAGCATGTAAAGAATAAAGCAGGCATTAAATACAATATAATCTTGCTAATTTGGAAAATATTTAAGAACTCTTAGATCCCAACTTCATGCTAGACCTCTGAACTTTGGGCTATAGCTCTCCAGCACATTCAGGACATTTTCTCTCATTTTAATTACTGTTACTCTATCCAGTTCTTTAGCAGTTTTCTAGCTCTGAGTTTTCTTAGGACTACAAAACTATACAATTATCCTTCTTTCAGAGATTTGCCATCTACAACATCACCAGCCATTGACAGCCTTCTCTCCATCTCTCTAGAAGTTTCTCAGTCTTCCTTTCATTGCTGGACTAGGAGACAGCCACCTCTCAATCTTTTTGGTTTCTCTCCACAGGCTTGCAGAACATTTTCACTCTCCTATCCTGGAGGAATGACAGGAAAGAGAATTTTCCTGTGTTTTCAAACCAAGAAGCTCCTCGTAATTTTTCCCATCTACCACTTATTTTTTTGTTTACTCTCATACCTCATATAGACCTCTTATCTTCTTCCAAAAGCAAGCACGTTAATTTTTCTAAGACTTGTAAGTGAGACTACTACGCACACTGAGAACCCTCATTCATTTTTCTGTCTGGTGGTCAGGAGCATGAGCCACCAAAAAGTCCCCACTGCACGTTCTCTGATATGTGCTGGTCTATTGAAAAGAAAATGTATTGACATAAGCATATAGAGGAGTATTTGTGTACTTAAAATGAATAAATAAGTGTGTTTTGATAAATTTGCCTATGTCTACCAATGGGAGATATGGCTTTGTGGATATTATTGAAGCTACTCCAGATTTGTGACTTTTTGCCCAGCAGGTACTTCAGACTGACATCTTCATCATTCATTATGATTGATATTGCTGGCAGAAAGAGTGGATGTTTTCAATATGGCTTGTGCTTTCTCTTAAATGAAAGATTTTTGGGAGCTTCAGCTTTCTGGAAACTTGAAAGGAAACTTGTCACAGAAATCTAGAATACTATAGGTACAGGTGGAATTCTGCAAATTATTTCCTTTAAAAAGTACACTGACCAGAGTTGAAGGGAAAAGGTTGCCAGATCCACCTGAAAATTATCCATAGCAAGTTTTAAATTAGAAAGCACGTAACACTTAAACTCTTTTCTATGGCACTGTTCATGTACTTACACACAAGAAGTTATTAACTCTTAAGTGAATAGATGAGTGATTTTTTAGACTGGCTATGTTGCTCAACTGCATTGTCCTTCTGAAGCTGTTCAGCAGGGAAACTTCTGTAAAACAAATGTTCCCATGCTTATTCTTTCCATAGTCCTCAGAACTGAGAAAAGAATTCTGGAATCATTCCACAGTACAGAAGAATGACTTAATCTCTACCCCCTTCCAATGTTTATTCATTGCATATGTGTGCTGGTTTTGGCTGGGATAGAGTTAATTTTCTTTCGGTAGTAGCTAGTATGGAGCTATGTTTTGGATTTGTGCTGAAAACAGTGTTGATAACACAGGGATGTTTTCGTTATTGCTGAGCAGTGCTTACACAGAATCAAGGCCTTTTCTGTTTCTCACCCCACCCCACCAGCGAGTAGGCTGGGGGTGCACAAGAAGTTAGGAGGGGACACAGCTGGGACAGCTGACCCCAACTGACCAAAGGATTATTCCATACCATATGGCATCGTGCTCAGCATATAAAGCTGGGGGAAGAAGAAAGAAGAGGCGGACGTTCGGAGTGATGGTGTTTTGTCTTCTCAATTAACAGTTACATGTGATAGAGACCTGCTTTCCTGGAGATGGCTGAACACCTGCCTGCCCATGGGAAGTAGTGAATGAATGCCTTGCTTTGCTTTGCTTGCATGCGCAGCTTTTATTTTCCCTATTAAACTGTCTTTATCTCAACCCACAAGTTTTCTCACTTTTACTCTTCTGATTCTCTCCCCCATCCCAGCAGGGGGGAGTGAGCAAGCAGCTGTGTGGTGCTTAGTTGCCGGCTGGGGTTAAACCACGACAATATGATATTTTCAAATTATCCTTTGGAACAGTCCTTCATTAGATGGTGAATATTTTAATAGTAAAAACCACACACAATGTTGTACAATTTATTTTTAATAGAGAAGACTAACACAAAACCTGAAACTCTACTAGCAGTTTACTATGAAGGAAAGATAAATCTACTTCCAAGCACAGCAAGCAAATTGCTAGCTGTTATTCTACTACTTCTTTTTCTTTTTTTATTCCTCAGTTCTATATAACATGAGAGAATTCTTAAAACCTTTTGAGAGAGATTTCTTACCAAGCTCAAAAATTAAATTGATAGTAATTATAAAATGAGTATGAGAACATATTATTAAAAAACCAGTTCTTTCTGTTCATAATAAAGGTAAGATTTCCCAAATATATATTTCATTGCATTTTAAACTGAATGAGCCCCAGTTTGAACAAAACATTTTATCTCTCCTGCTATGTGACAGCTGCCACTAATGTCCTATCTATAGACACTTCATATTGTCCTCATGATGGGTCATGCATTCTAAGCTAGATGGATCTTGATAGCTCCAGGGATGGGATGTCTTCAAAGAGGAATCACTATGGACATACTCCTCCAGAATGAAAAGTATATGAGAGCTGGTATCTACAAGGCACTGGTAAGTTTAAGATTTAATTCATTTTGGCATTCAGCATAGTTTACGGTAACTTAGGTATACCTAACTCGCAAACTTCCAAACAGACAATTGCCAGCCAAGAAGTAAAAGACAATAGGAATCTGGCTATCCTTGGCCAGGAGGACCTGTGGGAAAGGCACGAAGAGAAATAGAATTAACAAGAAGTACAGGATCAAATAGGGACTTTATGCAGAGAAGGAAATCTATATTTTCTTGTCTTGTGGATTACAAAATGTCAACAGCCCTGGCCATAACTCACTATCTAGTTTTGAGCTCTATTTACATTAGGATTACAAAATTCAGATGTGTTTATGGTGTTTAATTATGATAACATACATGAAAGATATAACATATTAGAAACTGTTTATATTCAGTGTTAGTGTTGTGAGGACAAATCAGTGAAATTCTGAAGAGGACACCTGAGCTTTATCCAATTTTGTATGCACACTTCTATAGAGGTGCAATACGAATTCCAGTGTTAAATACAGCCTGTCCTAATGATGAAAAAAAAAATTCTTCTAGGAGAATGTTGTGATCTAATATAAAATAAATACCGTAGGAGAAAATTACTTGCAGAGGGAATGTGTAGGAGCTACAAAACAGAATATTTAAAAACAAGAATATTTGAAAATTTAGATAATATTATGAATTGATGGTATACTAGCCAAGTGACCCAGCCAACCCAGAAAAAAATCACCTTCTAATTAAATGAAGTGAGAAATTTTTCTGTGATTTTGAGCTAGTTTTAAAGACAGAACTAATTAGAAATATGGTTTTCTAGCTTATGTTTCTTAGAGCAAATACCAGCCTCTCCATGTATAAAGTACTGGCAAGTACTGTACAAGCAGCATGGGCGTGGGGAGAATGCATGAATGAACTAATAAGGGTGTAATAACTGTTTTCTCAGAATCCAGACTGGGTGTTTTATTCTGTGTTCATGGTGTTGATTACCTTTTCTTGTCCTTTCATTTGTGGACAAATAATAACTTACAATTTAAAACAGTCTCTTAACATAACAACATGAAGTCCTTTCCACAGCTTCATTTTTATGTTTTTCTTTTTTTTTATAAAAACAATTAAAAAATAATAATTAAGATTATTCCCCACAGTTAAATGCATCAACAAACTTGTGCACCTCTTTAATTTTAACCTAAATGTCACAACAGATGCTGCTCTTCCAGTCTCAATAGGGAACAGATTCCACAATCAGGGAGTATAATTACAGAAAGCTCTAGCTCCTGCTGTCTCAAAGTTACACTTAGGGCACGCTAAATAGTCTGCCAGTTTCAGTCTTCAATGGCTGACTGAGGCCTTTGGTAATAAAAGATCAGTCAAGAGTACATTATGATACTTCACAAAATGCTAACAGCTTTGTAGAATTTATAATCTGGTGAGACATATGCCAGCTTTGTACACTGCTGAACAGTTAAAAACAAATACAATAAGAGTAGGAAATAAATATAGTATGAGTTTGTAACAGAACAGAAGAAGTGTCTATTTGCCATCACACAAGCAAGGTAATACATCTGACATAAAGCATAAATTGACAAGCAATGAAAACCAGTGTTTTTATCCAACAGCCTTTGTTGGACCCTGATCATAGTTAGGAATAGTCTTCAGTTAAAAATGGGATGTCAAATAATATTTTTAGTTCATGAAAGATGATTTTTTTAAAAAAAAAGAAAATACAAAGGTCTGTAGTGAAGTTTTCCTTTTGTGTTAGGTTTCTTCAGAAAAATCCAAATTTTTCACTATAAGAAAAATTAAAGTAGGTGGGGAAGAATAAGTCATAAAATGAATTGGAGGAATGAATAACCCTTTCTGATAGAAGAACAGCTGATGTTCTTGTCTTTTGCTGCACACAAGTCATTGGCACTCAGTAGTTAACTGCCAACAATTCAGAGGAAGCACTCATGCATGAACATAACCCAAAATGAAGGAGGCAGGACACTTAAAATATTCCCCTAGGAAAATACAAAATGTTGAAAGAATCTTTGTTTTAGTGTAAGCACCTTCTCTCTTTAACCTCAAATTCATTATTCTTTTTCATAAGAGCCAATAATTTTCAACTGTAAACTTGGGGAACACTTAATTTGTCTGGAATGTGTGGTAACTCCTGGAATTAAGAGAAGACATATTTACCTAACGGAAGTCAGATGAAAGGCACCCAGATAATAGTGATGGGGGTCAGTGATGTTAAAAAACATATTTTCAAATTTCTGTACACTTCATCCAGAACAGTGACCATTTTTTTAGCTCCCTAGTCCTTTTCTTAGCTAAATTACAGCGTTTTATCTCATTTGCTCCAGAGACAGAACAAACCATTGAGCAACATCTGAAAAGACTTCTCCAGACATTATTTACAGCATGAATTAAAAATTTCCCTAATATGGGAATTCCCTAATATGGGAATAAATAATTCATATGACGAAAATTCGTATGGGAATAATTATGTTCCATTTGGGTTCACTTCATCCAGTCTTCAACTAATTCACTTTATTTGTTGTCAGTTCTTTCGTTGTGAGGAAGATTTTCTGACTTAAAACACATCAGACAATGCCATGGGCCTGAAGGCGCTCCCAGCCCTGACTGTCCCTGTCCACCCCCCCGGGGCTCCTCCCACACTACTCTTGGCCCAGGGCCCCATGTCAGCCCCCTGGGACCACAAGCTCCTGCCCCAGCCACAGGAGGGACAGTCTCCAGCTCCCCACAGCCCTTCCTGGCTTGGCCATGGGACTCACTGAGCCAGGCCCACCTGCAGACCCAGCCCAGCCTTGGCCCATCCCCGTCCCCATCCCCATGGCCCTGGGCGGGCATCCTGGGGCTGTACCAAACCCTAGGTCCTTTCATTGGGCCTGATCCTGACCTCCACCCATCATCCCTGCCTGGCCTTGGCCTGTCCCCATCCCCAGGGAGGTGCCCCATGCCCAGGACTGGGGCTGCCCCTGGCTGCCTCCCGTCTGCCCTGCTCCTGGCTGGGGGTGGGACGAGGCCCGGCCGGTGAGGACCCCTATCCTGCCAGCCCCCGGCAGAAGCCCCTGTGGCTCCTGGCGCCATCCCTAGCAGAGCTGCCGGCCTTTGCAGCTTCCTGACAGGCAAATCCATCCATAGCAATTATGTAAGACAGTAGCACCTCATTTCTATTTTTCCTTTTATAGTCTCAGTTACTTTGAAAAATTCTGAATTCTCATTCTGTCATACTGTCATAATAATCTTGATTGATTACTTTTTAAATGGGGCCTATTAATCTGTTTTCTGGTGTTAACTGTGAAGATCCTCAACAACATATAAGAGAAATAATTCCAAAGAAAAATTTTAAAATACAGAAGTCTGAATTAATGAATGAAACACGCAAATACAATTATATAATAAGCTCTTAATGAAACCTCCACAGGTATCGTGAAGGGAGGCAGCAGGAAAGGCAGATGGGTGAGTGGAGAGAGTATTGCACAATCAGTAAACAGTGCAAGAAACAAGCACTGCAACCAGAAGTTACAAACATTAACATTTCAGGATACATTTGGCTTTATTTACAGCCAATTAATGTTATATCTCCAGAAATTAAACATGTTCATGAATACCATTGGATTTATTGCATTCTACACATAAGAGAAAAAATGTTCAGAGGACTGTGCTGACCTTACCCCACAGATATAAGCTATACCAGCCTGCAGGATTGCATAATCTCCCAAATCCAGGATTTAGAACACAGAGGAGCTACATGCAGGATATAAAAAAAAAATAGCACATTCATTCCCTAGGAGGAAATTGGCCAGTAGCGTTGAGCAGAGGTAGCAAAAGGCAGAGATATATTTGCTAAGTACATAATCTCCTTTTGTTTTAAACCTTTCCTCAGGATTTACCACTTATCTTCAGATTCTTCATGGACATGCAACTTTCTGCCCACTCATTTTCACTGTAGGAATAGGTGAATGCATTACTTTCCAAGATGCATTGTCCCAGTGCTGTGTGTTGAGAACCTTCCATTGCATAAAAAGTTCACATACAACAAACCTGAAAACACCAAACTACAGAACAATTCCCTTTGAAGATCTGCCGTCTCGTTGCAAATCCTTCTGAATTCTCAGAAACTTATTTGTGACTCATTTACTAAAATTTTAGATTCTTCTGGAAATTCTCCCTGGTGTAGAATCTGTACAAAAATGGGTCTGGGTTTTCAGCTGAGGGCAAGAAGCTGTCACAGCAATACATTAGCTGGGGCCATTCTCTAGATGCATTTCGCAGATGGTGGCCACCGTCTCAGAGACAGCTGCTCCAAAATAGGTTGTAGGAAGACAAAAACAGTAGCATTGCTACTTTTACTACTTGTGCATCACTACTTTAAACAAAAACAAAGGCATAAAAGTCTTCTAAGGTAATCAGTCTCAAGTGCAGCCAGCAACAAGAAGAAAAAGTATTATTCCAAATAATCAAGTGTGACATTTTATCTATCTAAGTTGCATACTTGTGAATTAAGTAAAAATACATTTGAAGTTCACTGCTTTTGAGAAATTGATATTGCAGGGTGAAAAATTTCCAGAGCTATCAAACTATCTTGCATTTTTCAGAGTCCTGAATATTTGGGAATAAGCCTTTTTTTGCTTGTTTGGGGTTTTTTTTGTTTTCTTGTTTTTTTTTTTTTTAATAGCACTGTTTTACTTATAATTTTTTTAATCAATTAATCAGCGTGGAAAACAGGAATCTGCCTGACTGGCAATACCTTCCTACTAATGTCATGTTGCCCACTCTAGGTTCTTTTTATCAGGAAGTATGCAAGCAATCAGATTAGGTTTCCATATTTTCCTGTAATCATTAATGGAAAAAAATCTATTTTATATCTTGCAATACTTTAAATGATTGCAATTTCTATTTTAAATTATGAAAGTTCTGAGCACATGTTTGCATGTGTGTATGTTCGTGTTTATAATTTCATATAGAATCCCAGTCTATATAAAATTGTAAGTAATTTTCTGTCTATCCTTTCTCAAGAACACTTGAAACTTGTTCAGCTCTCCTAGATGGAAAAAAAGTATATCAACTAGCTTGAGCCTTTTAAATGCAATAATAAACTTGTATATGTTGGGTCAGATAGAGGGAAATTCTGTAAGATGTCTCTTCCTCATAGTCTTTCTATTATGGACTGTAGCAGCTAGTTTGAAAAATTAACTGAATTTATACAGATGACTTATACTCTGAGAAAGCTGCTCTAGATGTCCCTGCTTTGAGCAGTGGGGTTGGAATAGATGATCTCTAGAGGTCTCTTCGAACTTCAACTATTCTGTGTTTCTGTGATACAGTGCGTTCAGTGCAGAGGTCTGATTGTTAGGATGGTCTTGGGACGCCAGGTGTGAGGAGTCCCACTGCTGAGGAGAGTGGAAGGATCACCTCCCTCCATCTGCTGGCAACATTCTTCGCAACACAGCCAGGATGCTGTTGGCCTTTTTTGCTGTGAGGGTGCATTGCTGGCTCATGGTCAGCTTGCTGTCCACCAGGACCCCAAGGGCCTTTTCTGCAAAGCTACTTTCTAGCTGATTGGCCTCCATTGTGTAGAGGTCCCTGAGGTTATTCCTTCCGAGAGGCAGGACTTTGCCTTTCCCTTTGTTGAGCTTCATGAGGTTCCTGTCTGCCTCTTTCTCTAGTCTGTCAAGGTCCTTCTGAATGGCAGTGCAACCATCTGGTGTATCACACTATATGACTCCATGTTTATATAAATACTCATTATAGTGAAAAATCTTTACGGATCATGAAGACAGAATATAGAGAATAATTCCAGAAACAGTCTGTTAATTTTATCAGAAACTAAATTTATCTCATTTACACAGCCATATATGAAAAGGGATTGAGCTGAAGTCAGTGCCATATTCCGATATAGTCATCTGCATAAACAAATATTTAGTTAAACCCGACACTGAAAAAAAACTGAGTTTTTAAATACATTCCATAATGTCTGATTTTCTAGGGAGCATTGCATGATCATTCATTCATATGCCTACTTTCAAGGGACAGCTTCACTACATTAACAGAGTGAAGATTTGCAATTCACTGGCAAGGAAGGAGTCATGTAAAGCATTGTATCTTATAGACATAGTGGGTAAACAAACCCAGCAAACTAATCCATGTCTAATCAAAGATGTTCAATCTTTAAGTTACTATCAGTATTCAAAACAATCTAAACAGAAATTTTTGAGTTGAAATACATGAGCTTAAATTGTAAGGATTCTACAGACTCTTCCAAAGAGGAAATAAGATTCAGTGTCACTTGTGAGCTCTTCAGGATGGATACTTGCCCAATAAATTTTGCAGCGCATGGAATTCTCTTTCCTGTAGCAAACATATAATTCTCTTTCTTCTCCAGAGGTGAGCAAAGATAAAGATCCATTCTTACTGAGACAGGGACACTTTTTTCTGAAATTAACATACGCATACTGTTTGCTTATACAGTCAGAATATCCCAATTACCCATTACTGTTTCCCCCTCATATACATTCTCAAACTGGATTATTAATCCAGGTGACCTTTAGCTTCCTTTGTTGGATGGATGTATTAAATGAAGCACCTTTTACTCAACTCTGTGGTATTTAAAGTGATTTATTGTTTACAGTCTGCTACCTTTTTCCCTTCTCCAAGTCACTAAAAACAGATTGAGATTTTTAATGAACACTTGTTTATAATAGCTAGCTTCCTCATGGCTCCTTGCAAGGGAATCCCTTAGAAATAGTAGGTAAAATTCATATCACTGAAAAATCATCCTTGCCCTAAGTTTTACTGTTGAAGCTTTTCTTCATTTTCCAATTAGATTTAGTTTTCATAGATTTAGGACTGTCTTCACTGCACTTAGCTTTGTCAGTTAGCCCTGTGCTTCCAAATGTAAGAGCGTTATACCGCTCATCATACATCACCAGCTCACTCTTGTCTCCTAAAACTGTTTCTTGTGAACATATGCTTTTTTTTTGTCTGTATATGGCCAGGAGAAACTTATGCTGTTTTTCCTACTGCAGTGTATTTTCTACCTAAGCCCATTTCCAATTCACATAACCCTTCATATCTCTAAACCAGTTGAGAGTAAGAAAAATGAGACATTATATGACAGAGAGGTATATTGAAAAAAAGGCACTCTAGATTAGTTATTTCAAGTTTTAAGCCATGACTAAGAAAGATGCTATGATGACAGCAGAGCTCAAAATAATGTCAGCAGCAAGATGTGAAAAGGCTCCTGAGGGTTTTGGAGCATCCAATCTGACAGATCTCCTGCTGGGAGTGGTGTTGCAGCCTGAAGGCATCAGAAGTCAAGGTCATTGTTCAAACAGCAGGCTAGTCACAGATATGTGTGTATACTTGAACAAGCATTGACCTGTGGAAGAAGACTGTGAGCAAAACAAAGAACCATGATATTAAGCATGCAAAAATATTTGTCCTAAGTGGAAAGTAAAATGAAGTGACAAAAATTTAGCAGTTTTTGTAAGTAAAAGGCAAAGTGTTCCATTAGTTCCTTTTTACATAGTCTGATCCCGAAGGAAACATGCAAAAGGAGTATTTTTTCTATGTCCAGAAGTCTGCTTCCACATCACGAATGCACTGGACATTCCATGCATGTCTGGGACTGTCCATGAGTGGCTTGGTACCCAGAGGTACTTCTAGGTCTGTTCTTCTATAATATTTTTGTTGTTCTGAGCAACAGGAGAAGACAAGGAGGAAACAGTGACGGGACACTGCAGTATCCAAGCTGACCAAAATACCGGCCAGTATGAGCCAGTTACTTTGTCAAAAGCATGTGAAAGAAATTATACTAATTAATAACTGAAGGAACTGTGGCTTAGTCTAGAAAATTACAGCTAATGAGTTTACCTAACTATAGATTTCAAAATGAAACAAGAAAACAGTTTTTTCCGTTGCCTATGAAAAGAGATTTGGTATACTATCTCAACAGCAAAAATATTCCTAATAAGATGGCATACATACTTTAGATGGCACCATATTTCGTTTGGCTACAGAACTGTTGTAGACCTCATCTCTAGATCTGTAACCTTCCTGGCTATTGCACTACTGGGGTAGGTTTTTGTTCATTAGTGTTTACCCTGTTGCATCTTATGTTCCTGAAAGAAAAATCTCACCTATTCCAGTAACAAATACCATTATCTATTTTTCACTAAGTTCCACTTTCTGTTATAAATCAAAAGCTTCCCATTTATTCACTTTAAAACAGAACTGAAATATATAGTTTAAGGTGAATTATTGTGGCCAAACACATATGGCCAAATTTCATGTTTCACACAGAACTTTCATAAACAGTTTTAACAAGATCTCCTAAAAGAAAGTCCACATACAACATTAGGTTCAGATTTGACAATAAATTAAGGGACACATTGCGACTATAGGAGGCTTTCAATTTGATGAGCTATTTTTAAATAGCTTTGCAGTATGCATAGGTAGTATATTTCTAACACACAGTCGTAATAGACTTTACCTCTCCAAGAAGTGGGTCTTGATGCTAGCTTTCTGATAAATCTTTTCAGTGAAGCAGGACCATAGTGCTGAGGAAATTATCCATCTTTATGGACGTCTATCATATCTGCAGTTTTCAGAAAATTCCCAAATACCATATGAATATTTTATAATGATGTTTAGCATTGAGCACCCGACCCAACTTTATAAATGACTCTTCTGTATAATTAGCACATTAGTCACTCTGTAAGATTGAGTCTGATGAATTATTCAAACACAGTTCTGCAGAGCTGCTGGTTGAAGGCCCTCTGTAAGGGCACTTTAAAACTCTCCTGTTAAACTTTGAAGAAGTAAGGAGGGAAAGAAGTGCAGTTGAAAGAGAAGAGAAACACTGATTTTTATTGCCATATGAAGAGCATTTAGAAGTGCAAGGAAAGATACATGCACGAAAGGGAAGCTAAGACAAAAAAAAATTATTTAAGTCCTTAATTAAAAGAAAAAAAGAAAAAAAAATATGAAAACACAGAGCCACCTTCTTTGTAGCCTCCAGTGGAGTCCAATAAAGGTGGTTTGAAGAGGTCCACTGTATGAAGAGATACTATGTACCTAAATAGGTGAATTATGTTATTAATTTAATTAACACATTTCTACCTCTCTCTTCACAGTCTGTTTGTAAGATGACTTTGATTTGTCAGAAATTTAGAAATTTTTGAAACAAATTTTAGCTTGTAGATTGCTTGTAGTCTTTTGTTTGATACCTCTGACTGCCTTTAATTGTCATTGTTTGAGTAACTGGTCAGATCAGTCGAAAGATATTGTTTGTTTACTGTTTGATTGACGGTAACTGGTAAAGACAGGGTGAGTTGGATAAAGTCACTGTGTTTTTCATTAATTTAGGAAGAGTGACACATGGCTGTACAGTAAGGAATTGTAAGAGCATTCTAAAACCTTTCTTATCTTAGCTGTTTCACTTATTTAGTTTTCTTTCTGAACTGCTTGTTCAGAAAAGGGACTGGAGCATCACTCCTATGAGGAAAGGCTGAGAGAGCTGGGACTGTTTAGCCTGGAGAAGAGAAGGCTCAAGGGGTCTTGTAGATGTACATACCTGAATGAAGGATGTAAAGAAGATAGAGCCAGACTCTTTTCAGTGGTGTCCAGTGACAGGACAAGAGGCAATGGGCACAAACTGAAAGACAAGAGATTCTATCTGAACACAAGAAGAAACACTTTTTCACTGTGAGGGTGACCGAGCACTGGCACAGGTTGCCCAGAAAGGTTATGGAGTCTCCATTCTTGGAAAACCCCATGTAGAGCTTCCCCAACAAGCTCTTTGGGTTACTTATGAAATGGGCAAATTCTGCTAATGCAACTCCTTTAATATTTGTTTCAAAAAATGATCTTTGTGGCAGATGCATTTCCCCCTCCCCCTTTCTCCAGAAACAAATGGGAAGTTCCCACAGGTGACTATTGTATAATATGGCACAAATTTCACAGTGTGGAGCCAGATTTCAGCTCAATAGAGTGTTTAAGAAATGCACCAATCTGGTTTGTGTGGTCATGACTCCCTCTAGTGATGTCTACACACTCTACCATATTCTCATACCAAATGGATTCTTGAAATAACTGCCCCATGCTTTTTTGTACTCATTGAACTCCATAATGACTGTTAAGTCATGCTTTATTCACATATGGGTTTTAGCATCAGAGAGCCTTAATTCACAGTGGGTCAGATCTGATGGCATTGACATATGCTAGAAAATTTGAAAACAAACTGTGGAAAAAATGATCCAGAAAGAAGGAAATAACATCAGATTTTCTGTAAACTGTAATGTTTTTAATGTACAAATAAGTTGCAAATAATTCTTATGGTAGAAGTAGAATTAAAATGCTAGAATACATAGCATATAAATTAGAGATCTCAGTTTAATTGATCTCTAATGTTAAGCAATGCTCAATCACTGAAAAGTTCCGTAAATCCTTGTTCTGATCATAAATGTCCTGTACTTTTTAGTGTTTTTCTGTGAATCTGATTTTCTGCTGCCTAGTGGAGTGCAGCTATAGCTGCTTTGTTTATTGTCAGCACTCTGGGGTGTTCCAATGAATAGTAACCTGCAAGCCAATTTGTAGCCCCAGGGAAGGAAAAATAAGAAATTAATTCCTTTATTCCTGGCTCCTCATACCAGATGTGTGACCCTTAATTGCATTCACAGGATCTTATTCAGAATGAATAGATAAACCCTAAACCGCAGATGTGTCGATGGAATAATACAACATTGCAAGAGTTTTGTTGTTGAAATGAAATAGAGTTGCATATATCTTTTCACCAAAACACTGTATATCAGAATAAGGTCACTTTGTCAGTTTAACTTCAATTGCAGAATTGTATGACAGCAATAACAATGCTTTCTATAACCTCAGTTGTAAGACTTTATTTTTTATTAATCAGTACCAAATTAAAGTAGGAGTCTAAAGCAACCAAATACTTTCCAATGAATTACAATATGACACCCCTGAGTGATAGTTCAGGACAAAAGAATGTGTCCACTGAGAGCAATGTTATAAATATGGACAGTAGATAAGTGATTAAGATTAGAATATTAAGTAGTCTTATTGTTCCTGCACTGCATTTCTCCTTATCTCCACCTTGAGGATGGTATTACATGCACTAAATTTCCTTAATGGGTGATCAATATTCTCTCAGCTCTAAACCAGAATGAATCACAAGGACCTTTTTCAGGTGAGGGGCATTGCATATTCTCTAGAGGCCAAGCTTGTGAAATGAGAAAGCTATGAATTAATGTATTCAGCACCCAAAAATAGTGCAAAATGCCTTAGAGAACTAAATCTTTAAGTCCTTATACAATAGGGAAATACCTGCTTTAGAAAATTATTTGCAGCTTTCTTTGGAAAGACATAAGCATACCTCTAAAAACAGAACTCAGTAAGTTAAAGTTCACCTGAGGCAACTTATTTTGTGTGCTAAACCTGAATCTGCAGTTCATAAATTGATCCGCATATATAGTAGTTAAACTGCAATAGATATGTAGAATTTTATCTTGTTACAGAAAATACTGAGTGTTTTATCTTCTACCTATCAGTGGTTCTTACTTCCTTCAGTTTACACAAAGCAGGAAATGATCCTGTGATCCAATGTTTTGGTTCCCTTATTATACTTTAAAATAAAATAATAATTTTTTTCCTTATAATTAGAGTTTTAAATCCCCCTGAAATTGAATGAAAAGCAGCCACAATCCTCTCTATTCTATTTGCGACCACTACCAGAACTCTCTGCTATTTTCAAATAATGGATACATACATGAATTCCAAAGCATGCTGTAATCGTCATCATGTTTAGGAAGAGACTGAATGAAATTCCCAAGCTACCTGACCTCCTCACAAAACAGTCTTCCAGGAATTTGCCCTTGTTTCAGTAGCAAAACGTTAGTTTGGTACTACTGCTTTAATGACATACAGGGAACTTGTATTTTCATTTCCTTTCTACTTCATTCAGAGATTTTTACATCTTTACAATCTTGGAGGTTATTATCAGAAAAGTTTTAAATTTTTACATCACAAAAGAAGCAAAGTAGCCTTTGGTTAGGGCATATCTGTAAATTTACTGTAGGATCAAGAGAGATTTTAGGAAGTTTTCAACACATGACAGTGAGGGTGAATGGGAAGAGACACAAGAACTGTGATGCAGATAAGGACAGAGCTGCAAACTTGCAAAGTTCTGGTGGATTTAGATAGAGGGATATAGAATTCAAAAGTCTTCAAGAATTTTGAATATCTTGCATCTTTCAAGCCAAAAATCTTGTGTTTATGAATTGGTGCCATGAGAGGTCACTTAAAAAAGGAGGACAGAACAGGGTAAGTATGTTTGCAATTCTGGTTTTGATTTCTCACTTCTTACTAATGCTCTTCATTTAAATTGTTGGGATAAAATAGACAAAGTTCAAACAGGTGGTAGGTTCATTGCAAATGGTGAGGCTTTTAATTCTTCAGCCATACTGCTTCATAAATGAGCTAGTGAAGCCGCTTTGGAATTTAAATATGTAAATTCATTGTGTAAAGATGAGAAGAAACATTTGTACTATAGGTTTGTCTGAGAGAGTGTAATACACAGGTTACTGAGCTACAAGCCTCTGCATATACCCAACAAAAGACTCCAAAGGGAAGAGTAAAAGGCTGGAGACATTGGAAATCTGTGCTGCATCCTAACTCTGTCGCATTTCTAGTAGGTTACATTTTTGTGGCCAGATTCTAGTTCTTTATTACTAGAATAAATCTGGATTAATGTGAGGATAACTAAGAGCAGCACAATAATACTGTTACTTTTTGTCTTTCAGTCAAAGTTTTAAAATAAACACAGGTTCTCCTCCCATCTTCTTTTCATTAAAATCATGCCCTAAATTCCCTCTGTCCATCATAAATTTTTAATTTTTAATTCAGATGTTAGGTTAAAGTAAAGAAGATTATAATGTTGTTGTTGCTATTGGCTTTATATTTATCTGCACGTAATTTTTAGATTAGCTGTGAGATGTTGTTGGATAGTAGAATTACCTGTGACATTAGCATAAGTCAACCAATCAGGTCACTTTTTAAAAAAAATTAAAAAGTCGCATACCTAAAATAATTCTTCTATTAAAAGAGTTAATACAGAAAAAGTTTCTATGGGGCACAGGAAGCCTTGTCTTTCTCTGACGCCAAATATTGGTCGATTTTTTGCAAGGGTTCATGCAACCGTTACTCTACTGGGCCAACGTAACTTTTCTATTGAAGAATATATAAGAGGGGAAAAATAATCTGATCCTAGTATCAATGTCAAGATCAGTGTCAGATCTTCCAAAGCCCATCATATACTTCCTGCTGCGTTCTTTTATCCTACGTATACTTTGTAGATATGACGCAGGACTCCATAACCATGCTGTTCCTATTTTATAGCAATGAAAGTAAGAAAGAAAGAGTTTAACTTCTGCATTGGTCTCACAGCTAGTGATAGCGAAAGGCACCAATAAAATTCAAGTGCCCTGACTTTAATCTTTGTTTTGTCCATGAGATTATTTGGCGAAGGTGAGAAATTATTATGACAAGAGCTGAAAATGAGAGCTCATGTGATGAGATTCCCCCCCAAAATTAATCAGTCCAGTGAAAGGTGACATGTGCTTTCTAAAAATAAGGGAGTGAAAGTGACTGGGCAGATACATTAAGAAATGTGATTCAGTGGAAAGAAAAGCTACTTATTTCACATGAAATGCAAGCAATGTTTAAAGAAAATTAAGGAATAAAACTATATAAAGCCCTGCTCAGGTACACAGAGGCTTTTCAGAATTTGAAGTGTCTCCCCTGTGGATGTACTAAATACAGTAGCAAAGCAGTTCATGCATCTTTCAATGGTATTAAAGTCATAAAGTTAAGCCATTCTCAGGATTTATGTCAATGTTAGTTGACCCAGATCCGAATAGGTAACTAACTTTTTTTAATGGAGAGTCCAATACAGCCAGGCGATGCAGTATTCTTTGTGAGCAGCTGGCTAAAGAAGCAGTGTCCAATAGAAACATTAGATTTGTTGCATGTTTTGATACTTGTCACGTGTATATAGAGATGTGGGGGAAAGGGACCATGCTGTATATATATATTCACAGAAGTGATCTAAAAATGCTTTAATTTCAAGAAGAAATGAAGCACCTTTACTTGCTAGATGTGGAAGATATCATTCCTAAACCTTGAATGCAAACAATATTATTCCTTATCACCCTAATTGTTCTGTCTTCTGCATGATACCAAAATACATGAATATCAGAAGAGGTGCATTTTATTACTACTGTTTCTCATATACTTCCATTACCAGCATAATATTTTCTAAAAGTGAGTTAATGTTATAGGCTGCTCTGTAGTCCTAATTAGATTATTGGCATTATCTTTCTTTTGCATTAGTATATCATATTACAACCTTCCATGGTTCTCCAGGTTGTCTTAAATCTACCCTTGGAACAGTCCATTTCCACATATTATATTGTGTCCTGTCATTTTTTATTGACAGATAGTTAAACACTTCTGTTGTCATTATAATCCCATGACTACTGAAAGTTTTCAGCAATATCAAAAATGCTCATTCCCTTATATCATTACCTAGGCAACATGTTTAATGTTTGCAATGGTATGGCTGATGTTTTCTAAATGACTCCATTGTAACAAGAAAGGTTTTTTTTTCATTGTATCAGTCAGCCAAGTCTGTCAGGTGTCCATAAAAGAGCATCTTGTGTCTTTAGTCTGTCGTGTGCATTCTGCCTTAGCACTGACTGCCTTCCTGATGCCTTGTAGGATTGTCCCTAAAAGAACATACTGATTGTTCCCATTACTTGGTCTAGGGCATCCAGTAATGCACTGGTAACTTTCATTCAATATAGTGTGCAGCTTCTCTGCATATACTATTCTTTCCCAAACAGGAGTAATGATGCCAAAAAATGGCAGGAAATGAGCGTTTTGAATGCTGTTTCAAATGGCCCAATTTGGAATCAATGGCATTCTGCAGAACAATGTACTACAATGTACATTGTTCTGAGCACTAATTTTATATTTTTTCTTTTCGATAATTGCTTTAAAGGAGGCTATCTGAAGCAATGTTAAACTGAATTTTGGAAGAAGAGTTGCACTGTGTTGAAAGTTTCTAAGTTGTTCCAAGAGGCTTACTGACCTCATTATTTTTTGGTGAAAGAAACTCTCTTACATTAGTGGTACTGAAGAGAAACTGTTTTTGTTTAAATTACATCTCAGAGCACAGAGAAAGCAATGATAATATGTTTCAGCTTAAGTGTAGGCTTTGGTTGGGGCAGTGGTGGACAAATCAGCTGCATAGATAATATTACTTATGCTGAAGTGGATTATTTGGCTACTTGTAGTGTTGTTGCACAATATATGCACAGATGCCCTCTTTGTGGCAGTCTATTTCACTGTCTTTGCCATCAGTTTGGATTCTTGTACAGTTCATTGAAAAATTATTGATTTTTCTCACAGAGACTGCGTCAGTCTTGCCACGGAGTGGTATCTCATCTTGCTCTGTGTTATGGCTAGCAGCCACTAGTGCTTTATTATGTCAAATGCTAGTGAGGTTTTGCAAACATGATATCCTTTCCACCATCAAGAAGCTGTGTGAAGTTCCGCATCAGACCAATACACAGCTTCTCTATCTGAACTCAGCTTGTTTTACAGTAGGGCATTTTATAGCAAATAATGATAGGTGATTTAAATTGTCATTAAAATTTGTATAGAAGACAGAATTAAAAAATGAGCCTGATTGTTTCTTCCATGGGAAAAGGTTATCATATATATGATTACATTTCATATACTGATCTGCCATTAGGTAGTAGGGTAAAACTGACCTTGCTGTTTTTGAAGCACAGCTTCTGAGGACATGGGTAACTAATTTTTCCCTTGCAAACTTGCAGATACCAGTGAAGGATAGTAGTCCGGGTTAGGGCAAATCTTCCTGATACAGTTCTAAGTCTGAAGAACAAGAAGCAAGACAAGTTACAGTGTTTACATCAAGAGTTAACCAAAACGAGATATAAGACAATGGACAATCAGTTCATGAGACTTTTAGCTGAGCAACACCTCTATATTTCTGCTTTGTTACCAGAAAAAAAATAAAATCCATATTTTTTTAAAATTGATTTTATGGAGAGCATGTAGAGCAACTGACTGACATCTGTGAACAGCTGAGGCCAGGGAGGAGGGGGATGGTTTGTGTGAGAGCAGTTGAACAGTATTCAACTCTCTCACTAATCTATGGATTTCATAGTACTCCAATAAACATATTTCATTTTTATTGTGTTTCTTTAGAATTTCTATTACCACGGGCTTCTGTGGCCATTTTTAACATCTCAGTGCCCTCCTTGTTTACATACTATGTATGCTTTAAATACATAATTTTTGCTGTATCTGTAATTTTAGCTCATTCACTCATTTCCTGTAATTCCACTGATCCTATCAGGATAATTCTGTTCACTGATCAAGTGATTTATTTCCATTCCCTTTCATTTAATCTTAAAATATTAATTTGGGGATCATGTTTTCTTCTATACTTGATCACTACAAGTGCACATTCTTTTTCATTCTGTTTTGTTACCACACCACAAAATTATTGATTTCCTTCTATATTTCCTGTTACACAGTTCCTGCTAACTTACTGAATTACAAACACCGGATATATTTTTAGCAGATCTTGTGTGTTTGCATGAATGGTTATGCCGATTGCCTATGTAGCTTGCTAAAGATTTATTAAATACTGATCAAAGGAAGTTGTGAGTTGTACAAAACCCATATCTACACAGGAATGTGGGAATTACAACTCTGATTTTTGTATTGAATTGGGTCACCCCCTGGATCACACGAGATTTCCTTGAAGACTGTCCAAGCTTCCAATACTGTTGTAAATGACCTCTCTTCACCACTGTAGAGATGCAAAACTGTTAGGACATAAGAGCACTCAGGCCACATATCTTCCTCCCCAAGTTCTTGTCCTAGAATACAACCATAACAATTCTCTTGTTAAAGCAGATCAAATACATCTGAACTCCTGAAACCTGATGCTGAGAAATTCTCCTAAAAACTGCTTATACACCAAAGGTTTGCAATTACAAGTCACTTTTTGTTCACAGAGCTACAGGCTCCAAGAGATGAAAAGTAATGTAAAACTCTCAAAGTAACATAATTTTATTAAAATTCATTGAATAATTATAAGATAACATAATTGGTTACATTTACATCTCTTAAATCCTTATCTTCTCATCTTAAATCCTTATCATTTTATGTTATGGCAGAAGTGATACATGAAGTTGATGGAAATGATCAGGGAGGTCTGGACAATGTACTTTTTCCCAACATAATCCATTGAGCTGTACATAAGAAATGTAAAACCATATACGCTTGTGTGGTATTTTCACAGCTCCCTTTTCACTGTGGAGACTGTCTAAAAGGTGGAATCAGTTCAGTAAGCTGGAAAATGAGGCTCTAGGAGAAAGAATGCAGAAAGGGAACTACGTAGTCATTTGAAGTTTTCCATGATGTATCAAGCATAAGATTGCTAGGGAACAAGTCAGGTAACACAAGGATCTAATACCATTTTAGATGACCTAATGTCTACTATTCAGCTGACTTTCCAGAAGGGTACATGACTGATTTGTGTCCTGTGCCGTATCTACACAATCCAATGTGATTGAATACATTAAGGCTTCTGAAATAGCACTAGATGCCCACTTTTAGGCACTAAATAGCTCTACAGGGACCATAACCAGTTCTGCCCTTTTCAAGAAGAAATTTTACTTAATTCTTTTGCCAATCTCTTTTCATAAAAAGAAGTATCATTGCTCTACACATCATGTTGAAAATACGAAATATAAACATACACACACACACACACACACACACTTAGTGATACTTTGAAAATGTTTAACCCTTTTTTATGCTCTCTACTTTCATTCAGGACTGTACAAAGAATATTGCTGGGAAGATTTTACTTGAGATTTTTGACTTCCAAAATCAGGGCAGTCAGGACAAGGAGTAAGAGGAATTCCATTTCCATTATTTCTGAAACCTCGTTTCTCAACTGAGGAGATCTATTGGAATTTGAAAAAGCCCACATATTTTTCAGTGTTTCTATTAATGACTTCCTGACAAGCTTCTAGATTTTTTCTTTACACTAACAGTGATGCCTTCTTTTAAAAACTTCCTTTGAATCAGTTGTCTTTCCTGCTATACATGCAAAAAGACAGAAAAAAATAAGTAGAAAAGAAAAAATCAAAACTGACAGACTTTGAAATTTAGATCAAAATGTCTATTAACACGTGCTGATAATCACTTTTTCAGGAGAGAAAGATATTGTACTACACAAGCTGAATTTCTAGTTCCAGCAAAATGGAATAAGGATTGTGTGCCATATTCTTATATGCTTCCCAGATATTGCTCTCTCTCTTTTCTCTTTGTCATACAGAAGAAAAGGACGTGAAAATTTTTTCACCACTTTTTGGAATAGTTACTGGGAACTGTGGACAAATTTATACTTCACGTCCCCTTAAAGGGTGGGTACTATCTGTCTTTGTCTACAGGATGAATATACACACTGTTTATTAGTGTGGTCTATCAATAATGGATATAAGATATTCAAATAGGTACAAAACTTCCTGTTTGGTTATTTTCAAATGCAGTTTATAAACCAACATGTTCTGCTCTGAGATTACTTTATTAAAATGCTTCCCTTCAGAGCCATATACTTTGCTGACACAGTTGGATATTTGGTAACCCAAGGAGCTGAAAGATGATGTTTGTTTGAAATTAATGTCTGTCTGGTTTTATAGCATTACTTCATAAAATGTATAATTCAGCATACAGAATTTTGGGGGCAACGTGTATGGTTGCATTAAAAAATGAACAAACACTTTCAGAACTAAGTTCTGGCTTAGGGACACATTTTACTTCTTCTGGTTTTTACTTCTTTGTTTTTTGTTCCATTTCACAGAAGTAAAAGTGATCTTAGTTCTTCCAATATACATCTGGGGCATTGCAGAAAAAACAAACTAACCAAAAGTCTCACACAACCTGTCATACTCTCCTGACAGAGAAAAAGGAGAAAGTTATTGTTGATCACTTTAAAAAATTCTGAAGTTCTCCTATCCTGGTGCTAAAGGCTGCTGAAATCTACAGTATGCATAACCACAGAATACAGTCTAAGCACACCTTAAATGGAGGCTAATTCTGTGCTGATACTTCCCTCTCCTCAGTTCATAAGCCTATCAAGTAAAATGTCCCGAAACATTTTTTGAGATCATATTCATTTTGATGTGCAGTGATGAATCAAAAGCTGGTCCTTTCAAGGTAACAGAAAGGTTTACTTGTGTAAGTAAGTGACACTACTAGTATTGAAGAGCCAAGTTATATGAGGAAATTTTTAAAACGTTGAACTCAAGGAAATCTCTCTTCTCTTGTGCACTGTGTTCTTCCAAAAGCTATGTGTGTTTGAGGAATTCTAAATATCTTTAAAATTCTGCAGCAGTTCCTGAGAAGAGTTGGTACATTTTTTCCCCCTCTCAGTTCTGTGACCCTCTATATAAGCATAATTGAATTAGTCTACATCAAGTGGCTATCAATGGTAAAAACAATACATTAAAAAAATCACCTAAAAATAATGTTTTTCAACCAGCTGTTAAATCAAGTAATTTATTTGTTTTATTGCACATTTGCATAATAGGGCAAACTAGAAACTCTCTGTAACAGATGTGCTGGTGGCAGGGAGATTTGATTACTGGCTTCTATTATTAATCACTGCACAAATCTTAAATGATTTGTTTCTACAGTTTGATCAATTTACATCAGAGTACTTGTATTTATGCACAAAATGTGGAGATAAAACATCTGTTCACACCTTTACTAGCAGCACTGATTTTTTAATAGGGTTGAAGGTTTGTGTTGAGCAAGACACAAGAGACTGACAACTTTTGAAAAGAAGATTCCAGTGTTTCTAATGAGAATAATTCATAGCTGAAAGGCATTTCACATTGGCAATAATATCTATTCTGTGCTTACTTTGACTTGAAGAAATAGGAAAAAAAAATTCCAGAGTTATCAAAACTTTCTCAAAACTTTAGCCAATTAAGAGACACTTTTATGACGTTTGGGGGTTTGGTTTTTTGTTTGTTTTTGGTTTTTTATCTGAGCAATTTTTGAGACTGGGAAATGATAATGTATATTTTCATCATTAAGGATCTTGAATTTTGTACTGAGTTTCTTCTAACTTAGAAATTTACTTGTAAATTCCTATAGTTTACATGAGTATTTAATTTGATGACAGACACTTTAAATGTCATGCCTACTTTAAAAAAAAATACACAAAATGCATATTTTTCAGTCATTCCCAATTAAATATGACAAATGTATGATACATGAGTGTTTAAACTATAAGTTAGAACAACAAATACTGTATTTTATTAAGGCTTGAATAGCTCCTAAGGAGTCAAAAGGATGCATATGCAGCACAACTGAAGCACGGCCTACAAACTGTAATATCTGTGTACTTTAATTCATTTCAGACAAGATGTGTAATCTTTCTTTCTGTCTAAGGGTCAGAACTTTAAACTGTTTATAGTTGTCTCACTCATGCATCCGAATTACTGGCTTCACTTGCATTGCTAGCTATTTTCTTGGTGAAGGTGAAATCCTAGACGGTGTAAATCCTAGATGGTGTAAATTCTAGGTGACATAAAAGCCACATTATGAGTTGTATACTGCATCCTTTCTGCCATCAGAGAATAGAGTTGTCATATTCATGTTCAGAAAGGAACATTGATGAAGCACATTGCTGTCATATGATTTCTAGAAGATAGAATCAGGAGGTAGCTAGGTTTCTAACTTCATGGTGCTTCTAGGATCAAAGGAAAGACATATGGCTATCTCCTCATGGTCTTGTGTCCCAAAGGAAATCTTAGGTACCACACCGTATCTATTCCTATCTGACTGTATAGGTGCTGTGCTGCACCAATTTCCACAGAGTTCAGGTGGTTTCTGAAGGTCAATTACCTCATAACAAGCACAGAAGATGGTACTGTTGCCCAAGGGTTAAATTAATTTGTACCAGCTGACTACATTTGAAATGTGTTGTATATCAACAGGGAAAAGTTAAAATGTTCAGGACCTAATGGCTGCAAATATTAAAACAGTAGTCTTTTATGCCATGCTGATGGTTCTCATACACTGAGAAGATCTACCCAAGGCACTTACAATTCTTCCCCAGGAAATAAATGGATCCAATCACTGTTTCTGGGTTTTATACATCACATAGACCAGCCAGGTGCAATGAAAGATAGGAGGGTTAAAAAGTGATTTTATTTCAGAATTCAGGATTTCAGGTATCTGTTAACTCTGACATTTTAATAGATCACACAAATTTTATAATATGTCTCAAAACAGTGAAGAAAGCATATTTTCTATTCATTCCCTATTAATCTGGCCAATATTTTGACCTGATAATATTCATGAATGTTTCAGCTGTAAGTTAGAAATACTGTCTGCTATGGTCGCCCTCATACTTTCACACATACTCACCTGTTAAGAAATATTAAAATAATTTTTTCCTCCTTTTTAATTTTTATTATTAAATTGTTGCTTTTTACATTGAAGTTTGAGGTGTAGTTCTCAATTCTAAGAGTAACCATGCAGTAGGTGTACATTTTCTTTATACTGTCTTTTCTTAAGAAGTACTAAGTGTTGTCTAAAATCTTCGGTTTTATCAAGCATTAAAAATACACTTCCAATTGACAAAACCTTTGTTTTGAAATTTTTGCAAAGTATACTCACAGCTTCCTGGGGGGAAAAAAACAACAACAAAACCAACATACAGTAGCAGATGGAAATACAAGAAAAGGCTTATAAGTCAGGGTTATGAGTGGTTCAGTGATTCCAATGTGAGCTAAAGGACAAAATGGAGAAAATGTCTAAGAGAGTAAGAGGGTAATACAATCCAGACAACAAACTTAACTCTATTACAGATACACAGCCATCTCCAAAGTCATTAACACAGTTGCCTGAGGTGTCTGCCAAGGAGCCAGATGTCACTCCTCCATAACTTAGTGTCTTATGATTGTCATTTAATCTGAAGGAGAGGGAAACATTGTGTTTAGATGCAACAAATATAAAGCCTAGCCTTAACAGGATTTTCAGTTTGTTTTATAAAATCATAAAATGTGAATTTCCAAGGCCATTTTTAATGCTTAGGGCATCTAGTTGCATTCTATCCAACAGAAAACATTATTTTTTGGGGAACATCTTGCAACCATTCAGAGGTTTTAAGCTCAGAAAAGATGAGCATGATCATTTGATTTGATCTCCCACATAACAGAAACTACAGAATGCCAATGATTAATTCCTTCACTGAAGGGGAGGGTTATTATTAGCTTTATCAACTGAGAAGAACAAAACTGTTGTTTGAAAAAAAATTTATAAATTCCATGTAAACATAAGAATATTTGTGCAGTGTGATACACTTAAATGAACAGAATGAAAAAAAAAATTGCTTGTAAAGGTACCAAGAAGAAAAAAAACCCACAAAACCACAAAAAAATATTGTGATATAATTTCTCAGGGGAATTGATTTGTAGGAAAACCATTAAATGATTTAAAAAAAAAAAAGAAAAAAGAAAAAATTACATTTTCCAAGCATATACGTAGAATTTCATAGGAGGTGTTAACTAATATTACTTCAATCCTAAAATGGAGAAAAGATCTGTGTGAGTGAAGGGGGATTGCTCAGGAAATATCAGAAAGATCTCACAGACATGAAAAAAGAAGCAGTAGCTGACTCTTCACTGCCAAAACAAAAACCCCAAACAACCCAAAACCTCCCAGTCTATCCTTGGGTCCTGATCCCTTGATATTATATACAGGATTTAAGATATTTTATTTTCAAGGTCTGTTCTGGAGCAAATCAACTTATTTTCTCTGACACAAAATACAAGCGTGATTCTAGGGCTTTGGGCTAGGTACCGCTCCCTTTAGGATATAGGAGAAAATTTACACCAGTTTTGATTCTCTTGGATCTATAGACTTGTATCCATAGAAACGCCCTCATGCTTTCATACTACATCCCAAAAGCATGCAACATATACTCTTAGGATCATGCTATAACCACACCAAACTGACAGGTTGTGACAAAGCCTTCATATTATTCATTTAGCAAGAAAGGACTTAGGTCATTGATATCTTAAGTTACCAGACCTCTTTATAACTGTGCAGGTCTTGGGGACACTGAAAGGAAATAAGGATCCTGATGCTTTAGGTTCTAAAACTAAAAGCTAATCTCCAAATAAACCCTAATGTTAATCCAATAGGGGGAACCAACTCCAATTAAAAAAAACAAAAAAAAATTGGCTGCATTGTCACCAGCTTTTTCTCAGCGCTTCAGGCTCTGCAGCATTCAGCAATAAGCTAGTCTTACAACACTTTCCATTTCAAAAGATACTGTCTGTTTGCCCTAACTTTGAGGGCATGGCAGTATCCAGAATAAACTGGTAAACTGGTCTTTTGAAGCTCTGGATTCCCAAACCATAACAGTAATACCAAACCTAATCCTAACACATAGATAAAGTTAAAAGCCCCATCTACACAAAATAAATGACAAAAGATACTGGCTTATATCAGAAAAAATGCTGTTGTCAGCTGAAGCCAAGGATTTATATTTTCTATACTTCTACTGATGAGTTTTCTAACTATAAAATAAGGTTAGGGTTTGGGATTAGTGTTTAGGACTTATCTGCCTAGTTTATTGCTTGATGTTATACAGCCCCCAATACAGGAAGATATCAGGTATTGATTGGCACCAAGAACTTCTGTTACTCTTTTTAATGGTGATATATATCTTCTAGTTATAGTTAAAGTTAGGACAAGGGCAAGCAGGCAAGAGGAGGGTGCATGCTGCTTAAAGCCAAGGACTTCTTTTCTTCTTTCAATTGGGTCTTCTGGGTATAGTTCAAGCTGGGGAAAATATGAACTCTCAGAAACACAAATTTTTAAAATCCAAATTTTTCTGGATGTTCAAGGACTTGTAAAATAAGAAGGAGAATTAGAGGGGCTGTTGCCAGGGTCTTTTTTATAACCCTTGATGAACGCATTTGGGTATAAACAAATTTTGTCTTATTTTAAAAAATTTAATGATTATGTTGAATATGACTTTTTAGTAGTAAATAGTTTTTATCATAGAATCATAGAATCATAGAATGGTTTGGGTTGGAAGGGACCTTAAAGATCATCTAGTTCCAATCCCCCTGCCATGGGCAGGGATACCTTCCACTAGATCAAGTTGCTCAGGCCTGTCCAACCTGGCCTTGAACACTTCCAAGGAGGTGGCATCCAGAACTTCTGTGGGCAACCTGTTTCAGTGTATCACCACCCTCAGAGTAAAGAATTTCTCCCTAATGTCTAATCTAAATCTACCCTCTTCCAGTTTAAAACCATTACCCCTCCTCCTATCACTACACTCCCTGATAAAGTGTCCCTCCTTATCTTTCCTGTAGGCCCCCTTTAGGTACTGGAAGGCTTCTATAAGGTCTCCCCACAGCCTTCTCTTCTCTAGGCTAAACAACCCCAACTCTCTCAGCCTGTCCTCATAGGAGAGGTGTTCCAGCCCCCGATCATCTTCATGGCCCACCTCTGGACCCACTTGAGCAGGTCCATGTCTTTCTTAAGCTGGTGGCCCCAGAGCTGAACACAGTACTCCAGGTGGGGTCTCACGAGAGCAGAGTAGAGGGGGAGAATCACCTCCCTTGACCTGCTAGCCACACTTCTTTTAATGTGGCCTAGGATATGATTGGCTTTCTGGGCTGCTAGTGCACGTTGCTGACTCATATTCAGTTTTTCATCCACCAATACCCCCAAGTCTTTCTCCACAGGGCTACTCTCAATCCACTCATCACCCAGCCTATATCCATGTTTGGGATTGCCCCAACCCAGGTGCAGGAACTTGCACTTTGCCTTCAAGAGGTTCGCATGGGCTCACCTCTCTAGCCTGTCAAGGTTCCTCTGCAAGGCATCCCTTCCCTCTAGAGTATCAACCACACCACTCAGCCTGATGTCATCCACAGACTTTCTGAGGGGGCAGTCAATCCCACTGTCCATGTCCTCGACAAAGATGTTAAATAATACTAGTCCCAGTACAGAACCCTGGGGAATACCACTCGTCACTGGTCTCCACCTGGACATCGAGCCATTGACCCCAACTCTTTGAGTGCAATCATGCAGTCAATTCCTTATCCACCAAGTGGTCCACCCGTCAAATCCATGTCTCTCCATTTTAGAGACAAGGATGTTGTGCAGGACAGTGTCAAATGTTTTGCACAAGTCCAGGTAGATGATGTCAGTTGCTCTTCCCCTATCCATTGATTCTATGCCATTGTTCAGGCATAAAAACTGTATACTTTGCTAATCCCATGTTCTGATTTGTAATTATTCTTAGGCATCATGATAGAGATTTAAAACAGAGATGGTCTCCACAATTTAAAAATGGCCTCTATTTGCTTGGCATTTTAATTTACATTCCTTTAGCTCAAATGCAATTAGTTGGGTTTCTTTCATGGAAAGGAAGGAAATGCCCGAGTTCTATTGACTTACAATGATTCTTGGATGGTGAAAACATTTGATGTCTTTTAAAATCCCACCCGATATCATAATTATAGAATAACTATATTATTTTTCCCTTTTTGCATATCTGAAGCTATTTAACCAAAATATGCCAATAGATTTGCCTTTTTCTTCCTCTGCAAATTGATGAATAATTTATTTGCACTATTCAATTAGCTTTGTTCATTTTCTTCTGAAGTAGTTATTTCTCAGGGTGAAAGCTTCCATTCTTGGTAATTGCCCAGAAGTAATTGTTTTGTTTTTGGAAACTCTGAAATATGTGGTTGGCTGTTATGGAATATAATTTTGTGGGAATAGATAGGAAGAGGGAGAGGAAGAGGGAGAGGGATAGGGAGAGGACTCATTTCCAGCTTCCCATTTTAAAATAAGAAATGTACTGCTGTTTTTGTAAATAACCCTATATTTAAAGGAATAGATGTGTTATTTGAACATTATAGGTTCACAGTCTGTAGACAGACTGCTGTCCTCTGCAATCATTAAGTACATTTCAGTGCATTCTTCTTGTCTCTGCACTTGTGTATAGTAAAATGTAGAACAGATTCTTTGTGTATATGGTAGGCCTCTTTCTGACCTAAAAGAAATACTCCTAGCTGAGGAGAGTGCTGTCGTGCTTGTTGAGTTTAGCTCCTATCACAGTTCCTAGTTCTTTGTTTTTCACTACCCAGGCCTTTGAGACAGGCACTGAGAATGCTACCAGCCCATGAATTCTGAACTATGAGGAACCAGGGGCTGTGCAGGCCAGTGGCTCCCTGCAGGCTGGGTGCCACGAGCCATGTGGGCTCCCCATGGGTACCTGGCAGCCAGTGCCTGTCCCATTGCCCCAGCCAGGAGGAGCGCAGGCTGGGCGACAGCTTAGGACAGACAGATTGTCAAGAAAAATCCATAGTGATGAGATCTGTCTGAGGACAAGTTGGGAAATTAAGTCAGTGGGTCCAGGCTAGAACCAGTCCTGGAGACCATAACCAGGGTCAGACACAATCCCATGATTGCTGGGCAAGTCTATAGGCAGGTCCAAGCTCAAGCCAGGGAGTTCATTATCTGGGTCAAGTGCAGGGTCCAGATCAACAGGGTACATGGCTGTGACACAGCTGAGACTGTAGCTCAGGCAAGTCCCAGAGGGAGACCCCCACCTTCAAAGCCACTCCCATGGGAAGAGGAGTCGACCCTGCCTGTGGAATCCCAGCAGCGATGCTAGGTACTGCTCTCCCCCAGGGTCCCTGGAGAGAAAGGAACTACCCTCAGCTGTCCTCTAACTGAACTGGTCCCCAGCTGGGGCAGCCAAACCCCAGGAGGGTGCACTTAGGGCTCTGGCACTAAGAAAGATACCTTCATTTTGCTATCTAATGCAAAAGGAGAATTTGAGAGTCTTCTAATTCAAGTTAGTCTACAGTTCGATGGTCAGGGGACTCTGGAAAAGTCAAAAGTTTTAACTGGCAATGATACAGGAATGAAAAGAACTCAAGTCTCCTTCATCTTGATTTAGATGTCTTCTTCATCTTGAGCTATCTTCCAAACCTATATTAGATAAAACTGATATGAAATCACTGCCACTAGTCTTCTTTTCTTTATCCTCCTGTCAGGAAGAGAGTATGTACCTTAAAGTATAACATGTTTGCATGAGAGTGTCCATTGTCTGGATTAAGTATGTGAGATGTAGAGATGTGTAAGATTTAAAACATCCATCCTCAGTGTTCATGTAGTAGCAAGGTTAGGCAGCCCTTTACTTAAAATACTGTTTGCAGTGACGAACCTCTGCCTTGTCCTCATCTGTTATGTGGACTGTGTCTGAATAAAAGGGCTGTAAATTCCACTGTATAAGGGAAGTTATCTATGATAATTTTTGGTGCAATGGATCTGATATTACTCTTCTTTGGCATTTCTCATTTTGCAATTAAAAAAAGGCAACTCTGAAGTTTTAAGAATCCACAATAATTACAGATAGACTCTAGCTCTTCCTGTTAACAATATCATAGGGCGAAAATGGCAATTTGACATGTTTTAAATGTTTTATTTGTCACCCCATCACATCTTGTGGTTTTGTTTCATATATTTTCCTTGAAAATACTGAAAGTCAAACATGTGAAGAAGAGGGAGGTGCAGGTTCTGGGAAGGTGAGAGATGCTACTGAAAAAGGAGATTGGGAGGTATGGAATGCTCTGAAGCTTGGGATTTGTTGAAGCTGTCTTTCTTAGCAGACAAGTAATTGTTGATATCATATAGCTACCTTCTGCAAAAGGATCATGAACCTAAATTCTATTCTGAATGAACACAGCAGGGTTTAAACATGCACACAAATCATAATGACTAAATATCAGTGACTAAACTGTGCCTGTGAAATATATGCACATATGTAAAAATAAAATTGTGCTGAAGCCATGCATATGCATGAACAAGATGAATAATTGTATGTGCAGGCTACCATCAGTGTGTGAAATTACCTGTTTTGCAAGTGTAAATTAGTGTTTTGCATGCCCATTTACCTGTTTGCTGTCCTTATATTTGGTGTGTTCAAGTTAGCTGAGTGTCTGATAATTTGGGGTCTTAGGATACAAACAAAGGAATGAAAAGAAAAAACAAATATTAATCTTGAGAATAAATAAAAATTAAAATCTTAGTAATTGTTATTCTAGAGATATAATATTTATGTCATTGGATATTTGCAAGATATATTCAGATCATATAATGTTAATGCTATTCTCTATATTAGCCAATACTACAGAACATATACATGCAGATTGATGCACAGTTAGTTGCACAGTTCAACTAACTAAAAATTGCAATAAGAATAGGATTGTCATTTTTAATGATAAAATTTTAAAATATATTTAATTTAGAATAAAGTGAACTCTAAATAACTAATTTGCTCTAAGATGCTTGAGGTAAAACAACTCCATGAAAACTGAAAATGAAAGCCAGATATAGAACACACTTGCCTTTAAAATGCTGTGCAATTGCAACATATTTTATAATCCTTAAATCTGCTTTGTATTGACCCACGGATTTATCTATGACATGTAAGGCAATGATAGCACTCATGCAGTTAAATTCCATTCTCCACAGCATTATAGGAGTTGGCACTTCCAGAGCAGAACAAAATGCTAATTTCTAGTTTCATTCACTTTGCTTGGCCAGATATTAATGCATTAATACTACCACCTGATCTGCAAGTAACTATTCATTACTCTTCCCAGGATCACAGCACTACCATTTCTAGTTCTCTTAGTACTCTTTGAAACTATTACAAACTGTGTAACTAATTTTCTTTAGATGTAACTGTTAAAGTACTCCTCAGAATGCAGTGCAAATTAAAGCAACAAGCTACTAATTTAAACAATAAGCTGAAAATTAATAGTACTCACTTCATGTTCTTCCTGTTGAGGTATTGGCAGTATTGGCAGTATTCTTCCCTGCAAATCCTTGTTCTATACATTCAAAACAATGAATTAATTGACGTTGAGACAGAGTCTCTCATTTATTTCTCTTACAGTCTCTTGAACTATTACCTGCTGAAAATATCAACAAAGACTTATGTCAAGGGGTCTTTGATATCCTCTTTAAAGATTCAGCCACCATGTATCTGACATAGCCCTTCCCCCTCCCCACAAAACTGTATGCTCGGTTACCAGTCAATAAAAGGAACTTCTTAGTTTGTTCAAATTTGTACAAAGACAGACCCTTGAGCAAAATGTTATGGACCTATCTCCTAAAGAAGATAATCCACTGGAAAAAAGCATCCTAAATTTTTCCTGGGTCTAACAGACTTGTCAGTGCTTCCCAACTCTGCCCAACTGTTATTTCCAGCACTTCACTACTTTTCCTGAACCTGTGTAGAAGCAAGCCAGTTTTGGAGACAGTTTAGCAGAGGCCATCTATGAGAATAACTGTGCTGAATACAGTCAACCAGTACCCTGGGAGACCCTAACCCTTTTGCGTGCAACTCATTCCAGGTAGAAGCATTCAGCCCCCAAATCTTTTGTAGGCCAAGGGCTTTCGTAGGCCAATGGCATCTCCATATGTTTGAAAAGTCCAAATCAGTGAGGAAGGTAAATTTGAGGTGGAGGAAAGAGTTTCTTGCTCTAGTTTAGTCTGGATTCCAAAATTATTTTGTGTCTGGCAGAAGGTGGAGTCTGTGAGAGGAAGTCATTAGTCCTAGGAGATAGATTTTCTAGAAACACTGCTAGGAGAGGAGAGAGAGCAGTGTGCAGAGACAAAGAAAAGCTGGAGCCAGGCTAACTGTCTATAAATCTAATAGTGGTGTCTAAAATCCTGGTAGTGGTTTGTAAACAGTTATCTTTGTTCCTAGCTTCTCCAGCAGTTAAATGTATATCCAACATAGAATTGTGAGAGTGCTAAAGGTGAACCAAGACCTGGCTAACTACATGAAAAGCTCTGTGGATGGCATGTTCATAATGTTTTTTCTCATTAAGGTGATCCCTTTACCTAGCCCTGGCACTGATTGAACCATCCATGTATGTTCCCTGAAATAATCCAAGTATTCCTGCTTGCTTCCTAAAGTCAGGAGTGGTACTTATAAGACCACTTAAAACCCCCACCTCATAAGATTAGAGAAATACACTGCAGAAGACATTTGCCTTTATAAACCTTAGTTGGCTATTGCCAAAGCTATCCCTGGGAAATCCAGAGCACTGATGGTCCATCTGGCGCAACTCAGACATGCAGTGTTGTTACGGAATACAAGGGAAAGTAGTCCCATTTGAGATCACAAACAAGCCTGTATCTTCCCTCTCCTTCCTCCAAATTGCCAGTTGCTAATTCTCTGGACCCACAGAGTACTCTGTTAAATCTACTTATTGCTTTACTATCTGTTTAATAATAAAGTAGAATTGACCATAGTCAAGCTATAAAATAAAAAATACAGTAAATTTGTGCTTGAATAGTGTGACTTCAAAGAATTAATTTCTTTATGGTTTATTTTTAACATGTTTTTGATTTTTTGGCCTATAAAATAATTAATTGATAACACTATCTTGTTTACTGAAAAGTATAGAATAAAGGAGCCCACACAAATGGTGATAGCCTCTTATTACCATTCTATTTATTTTAATGAAAAGGTCTGCATCAAAGGGTCTAACCCCAGAGGATTTTCCAAAGTAGGATTTATGCTTTCCTATTTTAGTCTGCTTTTTTTCCCTGAAGCAGAAGAGGTTTTGAATGCTTTGGGCTTTGCTGTTGTTTCACTTGTATAATGTATATTATACCTTTGAATGACCTCGGTATTGTCAAGGTTTCACAAATCTTGATTTGAGCTAACTCAGCCACAAAAGTATCTGAAACAATAAGTTTTTAGGTTGTAACAAACATTACATTTAATGAGTACAGTGCACATGTAATGATACACTGAATCAGTATGAAGCCTCAAATAATGATTTCTGTTGGCACTATAAAAGGAATGTAATTTTTCTTGTTGAAATACCATTTTTCAGTTACTGCATGACTGATGTGGTAATTATCCCCTACACCTGGGATTTAAATCCAATCCTACAAGCCCATTTTCTGTTTGCAAGCTGTCAGACTGATGCATAGGCTTTGTTCTTATCTGGCAGTAGGCAAGGAATCGGTAATTCAGAAACAACAAAGCCACTGATGGGTCATCATGTAATCTGCACTGAAAATTGCAATCTGTAATGAGATTGGAAACACAGATGAGGAGACCAAACTTGATTACCTACCATATCTAAAATTTTCAATTTTATTGCACAAATATGATCAAACTAGATCATAAATTTGGGGATTAGTTGAGAAAGAATAAAGATTACTTTTAAATTAGGTGAAAAGGAGGTAAGTTATTTAAATGTAAATTATTTGTTTTATAGCAATATGATTCATCTCCAAGGTGATTCACATGTTCACATTATTTTATTTTCTATTTCAGAATATGGTATATCTTGTTGCTTAGTCAGGACTGGAGCAAGATACTTAATTCTCTTAAAACAAAAATAAATTCAATAACAAAAAGAAGATAAATACTGAAGTCAGTTAGTCAAATTATATATTATAGAATGTGGTAATGGGCTGGGAAGGCATGAGCTTCTTCTCAGCACAGTAACCAAAAATAAACTTCACCTATGTTGAAAATATATCTTTCACTGATGCTCCTTGCTGCTTAACTCCCTGACAGCAACCTAGAGGTAGGTGTCAAACTGTTGTTCTTAGCTCAGTACCATAAATCTCCCTTTTCTGCACTGATGAGATTATGACTAGTATGATAAAAAGAAATAAATGATCATAGATATTTCCAATAGGGTTCTGATCAAACACTCTGCTGAAAAAGGGAGGAAATGCCTGATTTTTCCAGTTATTCAGGACATTGACTGAGTCATTCTTTTGTCTATTCTTTCATATGGAAATTTGCTCCTTTTCTAATGTAAGTATATTTTTCTTTTTTCTAAACGTAATCTTCAGCTCCAGAAGATACCATAAGTTCTCCACTAGTGTTCACATATCATCATGCACAATTCCATTCAATCTAGAAAAGATAGATCTGCCCAAGGAAAGGGAAACCAATCAATTATTTTGTGACAGAATTGGATAGTCAGTCCAGAAAAGAGTTTAGAGAAACAAGAGACGTTCAGAATGCATATTTACTACAGTATGTGGCATTCACAGGTCCATACCAACTGTTTAATTTACCTTGTTCATGTAGACATCTTCAATCACAGTCTGAAACTAACTTCAGTTTTAGTTTATTTCATTACTTTGTTTCATTATTACCTCTTGTGTTTCCTGCATTGAGTTTTTAGCCAGCAATTGCCTTTAGAATATATTTGCCACCAGCCAGTGTTCTCTAATGGAGTTCTGCCATGTCTTTGCATGAAAATGGTTGTGGACGCTACTCTGTTCCTTGCCCATAATAATGTTCTCCAAACACATCTAGTGGTAAAAGTTCTTAAAGGGTTTAAACACAAATATATTTAGTTCATAAGTCTCTAACTTGGGTGGGAAGATGCCAAGATGATGAGTTCAGCTGTGGTGGCCATCTATTCTAGAAGGGGATAAGGACACCATAGATCAGGTTTCAGTTTTCTTCAGGTTTCCTTTCTAGTGAGCCCTTGGCCTTCTTGTGTTCTCCAACTGTAAAATGAGATAACAGTCCAAGGTGATATGGTATATAGAAATACATCAGGTGAGGTAATGAATTATTATAATAAATCATTGAGCTCTTGGAAAAATACATCCAGAATATTTTCTCCTATGCTTCTTGCCAAATGGGACCCCTTGGAGTCATTTACTTTTGCCTGCTCTTTATGTTAAGGACTAAAAAGGAATGCTGTCCTAATTCATTCCAGTTCTTCAAATTAATCCAGAAACTCTTACTGTAATAGAAAATATGATAGCAGGTTGTACCTCTAAATGTTATTATAAGTAGCTATATTTTCTCCTTTAAAACTGCACACCTGATATTCACTGATGGAAGATACATAACAGTGGTCATTCATGAAGTGCAGAACTACTAAGCTTTAACTGTATAAAGTCATTAGTCCTATAATCTCCATCTGATCCAGAGGCTGAACTGAGGGGTGTAGCACTTAGCTGACGTGTGTATAGTGCTCCCGGTAACAATTTTACACAAATATTCCAACAATTGCCAAGGCATACAACAGACAGTTTCTGTGCTGAGATATATTGACCTTATGTTAATACATACAAAATGTCAAAGGGGCAGGCAGAGATTCAAACATATTCCACAGATCCTTACTTTGAGGCTGCTGGAGTACCCATTAGACAGAACTGCCATAATTCCAAAAGATGTCTAATAATTTAGGTTTTATTTACAGACTAAATCAATCTACCAAATCAAAGAGCCATAGAAAACACAAACACAGTTAAGAAAATGTGCAATTCATGCATGTAAAACGAAGAATTGAAGAATTCCATTAACATATCAGCTGTCATGTTATTTTAGAATTTTAATGTTTGTAATTAATTCATTACTATTCATGCTGAAAGAGTGATAAAAGGATCATCTAAATGACTGTGTCCTAATTAACTTTTGTTTATCTTTATGTTACAGTACTGCATATTAGGAATTATTCTTTTCGGTAACCATATGTATTTTTAGCTGAAAAGTGCAGAAATAAAGAAAAAAATTTGATGTCAAAAGAAGGAAAAAAGGTGGGACAAACTAATATTGATCTAACAAATTAAATAGTTGCTATGTAAAGACAAAATATTCTATAGACACTGGAGATCAACTGAGAGCATGATGAAAAATCAGTGGCAGGAAAAAGGAATATAATATGCTAAATTAGGAATATTTCTAGCTACTAAATGCTGTAAACGTATAAATGAAATATAGAAATTAATACAGCAGTAACGTATACATTCTTGGCTATTTCAGAAAATCAGGTGATTTGATTTTGTGTCCATCATATATAACACAGAGACACACTAATTTTCTTTCAAAGGTGGTTTCTGATCTTGGGCTATCAAGCTTTGAGACTTATTTTTTTACTCATAGCTCCAGTAGACTTCTGTTACATGTTGATGTGCACCATTATGTATCAAGAACTAAGTGAGACACAATATATGTCTGTCACTTTCTATTTAGGTATTAGTGGCAGACTTGGCAGTGTTAAGTTTATGGTTGGACTTGATTTTAAGGGCCTTTTCCAACCTTAATTATTCTATGATTCTAAGATAAGTTTTACACTCACTTGCTTTTGTGTCTGGAAATTCCATCCACAAACAATGTCCTGAAATATTAACTGGGTCCTTTCAGGACCCTATATTTTATACAATTACTCTCAGTACTGCTTTTTTTTTTTTTTTTTTCCTTTACCCCAGAAACACATACAGCTGAGTAGGTTGTTTTATCTCACAGTATTTGGTTTCATTTGTCCCATGCCCAGTGTTTTCATTACCCATTCAAAAATTCCATATGCTTGCCAAAATTCTCAGCATATCTGTGGTATGGCAAAACAATTCAAATTATTCTACCCATCTGCTGTTTGCAGATCTTAATCCTAAGGACCACATACAGTCAGTATGCAATCAGATTTGAATGCACTGATTAAGAAAGTAACTCCACATTGCAATAAGAAGTTACATTCTGGCAGGTAATAGGCAATATAAGTGCCTTTTCTGCACAGTAAAGTCAAAGCACTTCTATAACTCATATCAATTATTAGTCATTATTATTTAATGATGCTTAAGATTGACTGTAACTAATGTAAAGAATGCAAAATTGAAGACACAACAAATATAAAGGGCAAGTTATACCTAGCTGCTTTTATGATTCAGAAAGATAAGAAACGCGATGAAATGCAAATTTTTCCATCTAAAGGAAATGAATTGTAGATCAAGATAGAAAAATATGTGAATTTTACCGAAGGAAGAAATTTTAGCTGATAATGTCAAGAACGAAGATCTTAAATTCATATGTATTTTCAGACATTAATTTAATTTTCATAGTGAAATTCTATTCATCCCTAAAAATTATTCAAATCTACCTTCTGTGTGTTTTAAAGGCTGCTGAAGGATGGATCCCACCTCGCCCTTTTATTTTGAAAAGATGCTGTTAATGGTATTTGATGTCACATAAAAAGGCATTTTGGATTTTATACCTCTTCCACCAAATGGCCATGAAAGTCTTTATCTCACAGACTTATCAGTCACTAAAATGGCTAGTTCTTGTAACATTGTTGAGATCTAATGGGTGGGTTTATGTATAAACGCATGCTAACTTATTTTAAATACTGGAAAGAAAAAAGATTAAAATAAGCTTCAGCAACCACTGATTGTAATTCACCATTCAAATGGTAATAATACATGCTTTCATGTTCAATCAGATTGTGTAGATAGTTCAAGATTTATCCATAATATTTCAAATCCACCATATACCAGAATTAATCTCTTCGCTTTGAAAGAGGATGTCTTGCAATGTTTCAGGTGTCATGGACAACCAGCCATTAACATCTATTGTTGATTTTCTCTTGAAGAAATGTGAATAATCCCAATCAAAGTTTTACATAAAACAGGATCTTACTGCAAAAAAAGGAAACAATGGTCTGGTTACTGTCCTTGCCATTAAGACCATGTAAGCATTTCTTTATTCCAGAATATCTGCTATTATAAATGTGGCCCAGATAAAAATGTCAAATATATTTTTGTCTTTTCTAGAATATTTGACACATCTTTGTGTAAGTTTATGATTTTTAAAATAGTCTTGTTACAAAGCAGTACGTCTTAATTCTTAAGAGGCAACTATTTTGCAATCTGTTTGGATAGAATTCGTCAGAGAATGACTGAGGCTTGAAGGATAGCAGACAACATCTTGTCAATATTGCATTGTGAAACATTGGAGGGGAAGGGGGAAAATCAGAGTTCAGAAAGTACCTTTTAGTTATTTGTTTTACAGACATAAAGCAGCTTTTTGCAATCCAAAACCACATTATAGAAATAGGGAAGGGAGTTGATTCTTTTGTCACTCAGTAATGTCACAGTATAATTTTATCTTTCATTATTACAACAGAAAGCCATGGGTTTGGAGTTCATTAGTGATGAATCTAGCTCTTAATTTTACAGAAAAAAAAGATTTGGGTGCATACAAAAAAGAGCTGAGAACAATCTGGCACTTTCCTTGTACCGACAGTACCTTTAAAAACTTATCGGGGATTTTATTAAAAAATATGTACTTCTTGCAATTTGTCACAGAAGTGCTACCTGTGATGACAACAAGACATACCCCTCTCCCCAGCAAGCTTCATTTCACTATCAAAGAATAACAATTCCTGCAAGGTATGAACAGAACATTCCTTCCATTTTTCAACTCTGTCACACTCTTTTATGTTTTGTTCATAATGGCAACTGTCTTGCTTGATGTATCATACTGATGTTCTCACCTGCTTGTTGTCATTCAGGTGCTAAATGAGAAGAATGAATATGTATAATTCTTTCAAAAGTGTATTATAATGACACAGTCTGGCATATTTTATTATACATCCCACCAGACCCTGATTATTTTGTGCAGTTGGCATTCAGGTTACACTACTTGGTTTTTGATAGCTCTTGCCAACTTCCTCAATGCAAATGATTAACAGTGAAAGTAATGAGGAAATTTTCTAAGTATAGACTTGATAGAGGAGTAAGGAATGGTAATATTTCATTCTTCATCACTCATTAAGACACAATATTAGTTTGCTTTACCATACAAGGGCTTTTCAAAACTTTTTTTTAGTGCCTGAGTAAATGACAAAATTAGTCTGTCTTAACATATGTGGGAAATCAAACATTTCAGCTTTTATTTCTTCATAGGGATTTCTTCTGTTTTGCAATAATTAATTGTCTACTTTGATGCCATGAAAATATATTGTATTAGCAACTCTGGTTTGTGATGTTTAGTTGTTTAATGGTCCCTGCTGAAACCATTATCTTTTTCATTCACTTTTTAACTCCAGTTTTAGTCATTATAACAGGAGGGGTGGAGTACTTCCTGAGATGTTTAGAGCAGCAATTCAAAAACAACCCTTGTGAAAAACAATCATTAGAAGTTTTTTTATTAGTAATAATAGTAGCTGCTTTGATTTTTTTTTTATTTTATTTTATTTAAAACCTTACAAAGGTTCTCAAAATGTTAACTTAATTTACTGATTTTGGTTGGGATACAGTTAATTTTCTTCATAGTAGCTGGTATGGTGCTGTGGTTTGGATTTCTGATCAAAACGGTGTTGGTAACACAACGATGTTCTATCTATTGCTGAACAATACTTGGACAATGTCAAGGCCTTTTCTGCTTCTCACACTGCCCCACCAGCGAGTAGGCTAGGGATGCACAAGGAGCTGGGAGGGGACACAGCTGGGACAGCTGACCCCATCTGACCAAAGAGATATCCCAGACCATATGATGTTGTGCTCAGCAATAAAAGCTACGGGGAAGAAGGAGAAAGGGGGCGTGTCCGGAGTTATGGTGTTTATCTTCCCAAGTAACCATTATGCGTGATGGAGCCTGAAGTAGTGAATGAATTCCTTGTTTTGCTTTGCTTGCACGCACAGCTTTTGCTGTACTTATTAAACTGTCTTTATCTCAGCCCGTGAGCTCTCTTACTTCTACCCTTCCAATTATCTCCCCCATCCCCCTGGGGAAGAGCAAGCGAGAGGCTGTGTGGGGCTGACCTGCTGGCTGGATGATACCTAAGCATCCAAATACTAGATACCATTCTTCCTGACAGATGTACCAATGCAGAATTTTCGCTCAAACCTTTATAACGACAAAGGGGTTTCCTTAAATACTGTCTAATCACTATATACAGAGTTTAGTAGACTTCAAATCTAGGGCATTGGTTTCAAAAAAGTAGCTAACATATAATGGTTTATTATGATATACACAAATACATTGAGACAGGCTATTTCTGGGGCAAATAGGGTTCTACATTGTTTATATATTCAGCCTATGTCTTATCTTATGTATCTCACCGCCATACGATTATTAAACAAATGATGCATTCACGTCCCCAGAGTGCATGTTCTGTCTCTATCAGTAACTGGTGGATAGCTTCTGTCTAAGGACTGCACATTTGGTGCCTTGAGTACAGACTAACATGTTTTCAACTCTGAATTTTAATTTCCACATTGCATTACACCTTAAGGGAACAAAACATGTTGAGTGCTAGTTTTATAGCCACCTGTCAATTCATCCCATTCTGCAGGAAGAACCGTATTTCATAAACAGTAGTTGTAGTTAAATGTTTTTTACAGTTTGAAAAAAGCAAACAATGCAGCTAAAACTATTGAATTACACAGTATTCAAGGTATCACTTCTGTCAGAGCTTGATCCTGGTATCAGGTTCCACATACGCTTGTTGGGTGCATCTTAATCTAATAATAGAAAGGAGGAAAGACAATGGCAGGGACAACTTAATTCATATAAACTCTGCTCTGAATGTGCTCTGTAGCACTTCAGGAATTAGCACAAGTACACACAGCTTGGATTATCTAATTAGAATCAAACTGAGTGAAACGAAAACAGTTTCTATTTTATACATTTATTCTATACACCTATAGAGTAAAGATTTTCTTCTAGAGTTTATCAAGATACCAGTTTCCTTCCACTTGTGGCCTTTACAGGCACTTTGTACTTCTTTGGGAAAAGGAGTAGGTAGATATAACTCTTCAGTCAAATGGAGTACAAACTGTTTGTTTTGTTTTGTTTTGTTTTGTTTTGTTTTGTTTTGTTTTGTTTTGTTTTGTTTTGTTTTGTTTTGTTTTGTTTTGAAACTATTGCAAAGAGCAAAGACAGAACTAAGTGACTATAGTGGGATACCCCTAACCTATACCTATCCTATCCAGCTGAAAGCTCTCTGCTGGCTACGAGTGGAGTGTTAGTTCAGGGCTAAGCTCAGTCCAAAGGCCTGCCTGAGTGCACTTCAGGACACTGGAGCCAAACTGTACGTTAATACTAACATGATGGATGAACAATGGGACTGCAGGATGAGAAAAGGCATTTCCTTATTTGGCATTGTCATTGACAATAGAGGGAAGAGTTAATGGATTGCTACAAAATGTTTTACTGGGGTAGTATGTTTTCAAAAGTAATAGAAGTTAGTTAAAAATTTCCATCTTGTGTAGTCTATGAAAAAAAAAGTCCGAGACAAAATATGATTTATATTCATAACTATATTAGAAGATGAACACTGGAAGGGAAAAAAGGGTATTTAAGTTAATGGACAACACTTGAATAACTATATATCCATAAACACAACATGAAGTAATTTAGGCTCTGATTTGGAAGAAAGTTTTTATTTACCTAAAGAATAAGAATTATGAAATAGCCTTCCAGATGTAGTGGCAGAGAGATAAGTACTTATATTTTGATACATTTCTGAGAAAGGAAAACTGCTATTGGATTTACAAAAGTGATGACCAGTCTATATGACTGAAAGGATCCCGTTCAGTGTTGTGGCCTTCTCTTCCTAACAATCATTCGTTAAGCGCTTACTATTATCTTTTCTTATTTTTAAGCTGAGTGAATGATGTCCTTTATTTCCCTGGTAAACTACTTAGGTTTAATTACAATCTCATTGCTCATGTGTAAGAACATCTGGCAAAACTATTCAATGGTTCTAGACTTTATGGACAGGGGTTTAGGTAAAGAGATTTGTTGGCTTTATAGGCAAGCTGAATCTGACCTGCACTATTGGGAGAACACCTAGCAGAAAGCACATAATGGTGTAAATCCACTGAGGCTGATATAAATCCATCAAGGCATAGGCAATGCTGGGGTTGTATGTTGTAGAGGCAGTATCACTAAACAGAAGAATTATCAGACAATGAAAAGACTCTGATCTGATTTGGTTGGATAAGGAGCTATGTTTTAAAAATATGGAATCACCAAAAGAATTTCAAAAATATGCTGGGTTTTGGGCAGGGAGTTGGTTGGGTTGTGAGGGTTTTTTTGGTTTTTGGAGGTTTGTGGGGGTGGGGGTAAATCCTGCATATAATGGCTATTCAGGACTGTTAACACTCTTCAGTTCATTTCAGGAGTCTGTACATTATCACTGAATCAACACATCCAGGAGAGAGATATAATGTGTTCCTGGATTCAAAGCAAATGTAAAAAATCTCACAGATTTCTAGCGTACATTGGAATAATTAAATAGGAAGTGGAGTGAAGAACTTAAAGTGCATTCTAATTACATTGGCATTTAGGCATCACCTCACTTCTTCTGCCAAGATTTATGCCTTACAAAATTTAACTTTTAATCTTCGAAGAAGTAACTATCATATTATTTTGTCCTTTGTCTTATTTTATAAGTAAACCATTTAAAATCTATTTTGGTACAAAATTCATCATCTACAGCCTCTTATTCTTTCAAGAATAATGACAACGTTTGCCATCTTCTATAAGAACATTGAGCAAAGCCAATCACATCAAAGACAGTTCTAAAATTTTTTCAGAAGTTAAAGCGTTCAGAAAGTTTGTCTTGTGATTTCAAAGCAACAACTCTATGATCTGATATTTTTCTGTAATGTCCTTCAAATTGTCCATCCATTTCCCTTACACTCTCCCTTTTCTATATAGTTTACAAAGAATAGTAATTGTTGATGTTACACAATAAAGAAGTCTTTACTTTTACCACAGTCAAAAACAGGTTATGTTGTAAAAATGAATTAAAACCTCCGCACCGGCACTTTGAGATTAGTATTACCTTTATTTTACACAGAAGTTAATTAGAACAACAGATGGGTAAGGATCTGTTTCAACCCACTCAGGTCAAGAATGGACCTTGACCAAGATCACAGTAAGAACCACTGACAGTGATGGAAAGAATAGTTTCATGTACATACTACTACAAACTAAACCAAGCAATCTTTGTTTTATAGTGTTTTGTGGAATGTACCTGACTCTTTGTGAAAGTATTAAAAGAGTCAGAAAATCTAATTCCTTAATCTTTGGTCTTAAGAAAAAAACCTGTAACTATAAAAATGAGTTCAGATTAGTAATTTTAATGCCAATAACAGCTAAATGTACTGCTAAGGCACAATCCCCTGGCATTTAGAAGCAGTTTTTGAAAACTATGACTCTTAATCAGATTCTTCTGCTTTTAACGTGGGAGAACGCTAAAAGAATCATTTATGTGCTAGTTTTCTTTTCCTAAGTACAAATATTATTTCTACAAGTATATACACCCAGATTAAGGTGTAAAGAAAACCAACTGCATTCCATTCTTTCTATACCACAACACCTCCTATCTGAGTCAAAAATACACATTTCTTATGGACATGGTCTATGTGACTCATCTTTCACCACTGAAGTCAAGAGGGCTTAACTTCACTGATTTTTATGGGACTGAATCTGATCCAAGGATCTGATCCTACTAATCACCTGTCCTATGTACACATACAACTGAATCTGCTTCTTTGTGCAGTTTTACTATAAACTTTTCTATTGCATTGCCTTCTAGTCTTGTAAATTTTCAGCTTTGTTTTCTCAGTCCTTCATATTGAGCATGCATATTTACTCTGTACTAACCATTTGGATTTCTCTAAAACAGCCTTTGAGTCTCATTTGGCTATTCTTTCTCTATCCTTAATTTATCATCAAGTTATGATGTAATTAGTTCATGTATTTCCTCTTCCACATCATTAATCCATTAAAGAATGGCCTAATTTAACTATCTGCTGTATTCCACTAAATATCTCCTTGCAATTTAATACTGTGGTGTCTTCTACATCTTCACTTTTTAGCCCTTATAATGTTCTCTATAACATTTCACATAAAAGTTTCAGAGAAAATAGATATCTGAAATCCAAATGGATGTCTAGATCTTCACTTAACTATCTGGAAGTGGTTTCTTTCACTTAATTGTCTGGAACTGCTTTCTTTCACATACTAGCTCTTTTATTAACTTTAAAATGCTGAGTGACTGACAAGATCTTTCCATGAGACCATTTTACTTGCTTTTTTCTGCTTCTCCTTTCCAGTAGGTGTACTAGTATTGACAGGCTACCTGTAAGCTCAATAAAAATCAATGAAAAAATTTCCACAGTTTTTGGATTAGCTCTTCATGGTTTAGTACTTGTTCCATTATTTTAGTAGTGAAAGAAGGGTATACTAAAAAGACCATCATGCAATATTTCTTGTGAAAATAGTGGAGTGTTTACCTTTTTCCCCCACTCTTTTAATAGATTCTCAGTAATTCTGAAGTCTTCCGGAATAAATATTGGTGATATAGTTCAGTAAATTCATTAACTAATACTTGTAATTCTTTGAAACATGTCATGCTGAACAGCTGATCTCATGCTTAAATAGAAATTTTCCAATGGAAAATGAATTAAACTCTGCTAGTTAAGGAAATATTGCAGAAAAGAGCTTAAATTTTAAACCTAGGAGAGCAGCTTAGAGAAAACTGAAATAGCGTGCAATAAAACAAATTCAAGCAGGTTGTTAATCTTATGTGAAAAATGAAAAAAGATAAAAGCATATTAAAGCTTGAATGTAAAATAATAATCTACTTAATGTATATAAAACTTAACTTATGCCCTTAGGTGATATCTTTCATTGTTAAGGGTGATAAAAAACTTATTTGTAAATGACTGTTTTATGAAGGCTGAAAAATATAATCCCTTCCACCAAAAGAAGCCCGAGTAAACCTGTTCCATTGGTACTTTGTTGAAATTCAAGATCTAATGAAAATACAAGAGACTTTTTTGTATTTATCAAGTGTATAATGTCAAAAAAACTGTTTGATTTCATCCCAACCCTTTTTTAAACCTTGTTGACACAATCATCTACAAATGCAAACATAGATGCTCTTTTTCAATCTATTGTCAAATCAGCAGTTTGTGTGACACCCTGAAGTGCCAAGAGGAATGCTCAGACTCAGTCTTTGCCTCCCTAGGCTATTCTCCTGCTTTCTTTTAAGGCATGCGAGCTTCAGCTCCATCACGTCACAGCCCTGTGTCATCCATTCTCTGACAAGAAGACTCCCTATTAGCTGACCTACTGCTGATCAACAAATTAATGTTTAAAATATTAAACATGAATGGAGCAATGCACCAGCTATGACTATCTGTTAAAAGCAGGTAGGTATAACCATGTAAGCCTGTCTTATCAAAGAATGTTTTACTACTACCATTTTTGTTTGATTTTTTTTCCCCCCAAACATGAACTCTACATGAGATTTGCAGATCAAGCAAGGAATCGTGCTGGTGACAAGTTAGGTAAGTGTGGTAAACTTTGGAGTTCAGAATCTAACACTAAAGAAGGTTCTGTTTCTTTCTTCATCTATCTGCAAAAGATTCCTGATGCTATTAGCTGCCTCCGAAGGGTATTTGTGAGGCAGGCCAGGTGTCAGAGCCCTACTTTCTGGAGCACCAGGAAGTGCATGATCCTGGTGGGCACAAATGTTGCCAAATGCTTTTGATTTCTACGGAACAATAGACATCCTTCCTCTATCCATGAAAAGGAACTGGGCGTTAGCCCTGCTCAGAAAAGAATGTAAGAAGGAATTGCTTTTTAGTGACCTGATCTCAGAGATTTAGACAAGCAGTTACAGCTCTTCCCAGGGTGGGAAAATGTATTTAAGTTGGTTACTACATAAATGCTCTAGGCTTCTTGTTTTGCATCCATATAAACAGCTTCTGTCAAACCAATCCTTATTATTTAAAAAGTTTTGAGACTTACAGTTTGAACTTACTAAATTTGTGTAATATGCTTTATACAATCTTATAAAAATGCTTGTTTTCCTTTACTGTCAGGATATCAGATTGGTTCTGGCAAATTCAGGTTCAGACCACATCCTTGCCTGAAATGTAACTGCTCAAAATGAACTACAAAAATGCATCTCTTCCAAGTACCTCATTTTAAATGTACACATGACATTATATATCCCTCCTCTTTAAAAATATACATTGTTTCTAACAAGCATAAAATTGTTCTGTTATTGAAATGGCATATTTTTTTCCAGCTTTATGACTATCTGCAAGATTACAGTGATATAATCATAGTATGTTGATATTTTCTGAACTCCATTTCCACCAGAAATCCTGTCAAACAAGGAGCAATTCAGAGCAAATGTTATAATACTGTTGAGTTTTCCAGGACTGAACATAATTCAGTTTCTTTCGTACCCAGAAGAGGCCATTGGCACACCAATAATTGAAATACCAGTGATGCTCATCTGTTTGCCAACCTGCAAACTAAACAGAAGCTTAACCTATTTGCTGTTATGCCAGTCTGTTGACGTTTTTGCAGCAATGCAAACCACGATGTGAACTGGCCATGATTCACTCACTGGAAAGAGGTTGAGCCTCACATCACTTTCTGCTTCTGGCAGCAAAGCAGGCTTTTAATATGTTTAGCTTCAGGACAGGCAAGAAAAAACACAAAAAGGGAAATTCTTAGCTCCCAGCAACATGGTACCAAAATAAAGTGTACGTATAATAAAAATAAAAATTACTTTGGCCATCAATGCACATGACTCAGCACATTCTTCTCCCAGATGCACATGGATACAACATCCTGAGACTTTGGGATGCATATGCGCATTGTGTTGTCCCTCCAGGATACATCATCACCCTTTAAAAGGAACGGTTTTCACTCCTAATGATGCCAGACCATTATCATTTTCAGAAAACAAAACAAAAGAATTCCTCAGGCAATGGTTCTGGAGATAGTTTTCCAGTGCTGAAGGAAAACGCAGTTGTTTTGAAAGCTGATGGCATGCAAATGTTGCCTATTCCTACTTCTGAATAACCACTGTTTCTGAATGCAGCTTTTCACTCAAGCAAGTTCAACTGTTTTACACAGACAATAATGTTGTTTTGTCATCTCTGTGATCCTGCTATCAATTTGTTACACACGTTGTGAACATCCCAACATATTTGTTCAGTTTCTTTTATCTGTACTTGTGACCAGCCTGTTTATCTTTTTAAGCTGTAAAGAATAAAACGCTAAAGATTGTTTGCTCTCATTATCTCTCATGTACTTAAAAAAAAAAAGGAAAAAGAAAAGGGGAAGTCCAGTTTTGAAGGTGCTCACAAGTGTTACACTGAGTGCAAGACTTTGTTCTCCTACAGGCTTCCTCTGTGTGTTTTTAGGCAAAGCAGTGGTTACTTCTGTGCTTCAGATGTCTATCTGTAAATTGGCAATTACATTACACTTTAGCTGTGTAAGATGATCTGCATTAAAAAATTTAAGTATTAGTCTCTATAGAAAAAATACCAGTTTACAAACAGATTATAAAAGCAGGGCCAAAATACATCTGAATCAAGGCCTTACTTTTAGATACCGGTAAGTTTTAATGCTGATTGACAGTACTATGAAACAATGGTCTGCCCACAAACTACGTTGAGACAGAAAAGTATGCTTCTCCACTCACCGACCACCATTCCATGATCCTTTTTGAGGATCATCTTTCCACAACTCAAACCTTGCTAAATCAGTCCTGCCACAACAAATTCATTTCAGTTAGCTAATTAGATTTCATGTGTTATAGCATTATTAATTACGTTTTAAGCTCTAGTGTAGACAGCTCCCTAGATCCAGTAGCTGATCGTGCTGATCAGATGTTGATTGAAACAGCTCAAAGCAGACTGAATCACCACAGTGCTGAAAGATAATGCTAAAACTGGAAATCTGACTGCAGTTTAGTATACAGCTTTGGTAAAATTGGTGGTTAACCTGGTCTTAATGGCAAAGGAATATTTACTTGCATAGCCAACACCTAAAAAGGGAATTTTCCAAATCAGTTCAGTCACTGCCCTTTCTAAAAATGTTTTCAACAGATGTATGGTTTGAGTTGGTCTTTCCTGAGTATAGGCATCCTATTTATATAGAATTGGGATGAGATGCTTTGATAAATATACAGTGACAGAGGCATGTTGATGTTGCTCTCGAAGTAGATAACAGATATATTTCAAGAATCTAGTCCTGAGATCAAATCCGCCATTTTTACATTTGTACGTTGTACATTTACAAGTACCACAGCGGGACAAACCCCTTTCCATGAAAAACAGAAAGAAATAAAAATATCCTGCAGACTGCTAGACAGTTATCCAACTCTTCTCACCCTCTGAAACATAAAGATAACACATTTCAAATTATTTTTCAATACATCCAAATGTCTGCTATATTCAAATATTCAATCCTTTCATAAAGCAAGAAGTGTTATTATTATATTATACTTTCATAATTATAATCATATAGATCATAGAATTTTATAATTAATAAAAATTGTAGACTATATTATATATTTATATTTTATTATTATCTTATTCAAAGTCAAATTAATGTATATTGGAAAATATTTTAAAATATATTGTGTATTTAGATTTACTGCTTATCTGATTTTAATACTTAAATTTTTCAAAAATAGTTTAAGTTTCCTAGGAGCTCAACTCACTCCTGAAATATATTAAATCTCATTGTTTACCTGTTACTGAAAAAATCAAGAAATAAAACATTAAAAATTATATTGCCTATCTCAAGTCAAAGACTTAAAAATCACATTTGGTAAGACAAAAGAAAATAGTCCAATCCTTTTAGCAAAATTTCGCATTTCTGTTGTTTTAAGCAGAGAGAAATTCATTTTTATTTACTGTCTATAAATGTTATGCAAACTGGAATTAAACTTTCTGAGCTGTGCCTGTACTAGTATAAACTACATTTTCAAACAGACCTAGTCAAAATTTCTTTTACAGGGAAGCAAATTAGACAGGTACAGCACACCAAATGAGCTGAACTTTGTCCTCAAAGAAAATTGGTTTTTCCTTTTCAATTTCATTTCAAAGAGACCTGACAACTGTCGCTTTGAACAAACTTTAACAGCACAATATCCTTTGTGCAAGTTTCCCCCTGTCAGCTTTTCCATTCCAGCAGGAACTTAGAACAAAGTGTATGCTGCCCTTTGAGTTGAGAACTTCATCAGTTGAATGAACACTGGTATAGTGCAGTGAAATTGAGGGCATACTCTCTCTGTGAATGTGAACAATGCACTCTCTCAACAAATACAACTTCTCTGTCTTTTACAAGGATAAACTAGCCATTTATCCCTCCTCACATTTTCCCTGTTCTCCTGTGTGTCCTGGTTTTGGCTGGGATAGCGTTAATTTTCTTCCTAGTAACAGGTATAGTGCTGTGTTTTTAATTTAGCATGAGAATAACGTGATAACACACTGATGTTTTAGTTGTTGCTGAGCAGTGCTTATACTAAGTCAAGGACTTTTCAGCTTCCCATGCTCCACCAGGTGCACAAGAAGCTGGGAGGGAGCACAGCCGGGACAGCAGACCAAAACTGACCAAAGGGCTATTCCGTGCCATATGACGTCATGCTCAATATATAAACTCGGGGGAGTTGGACAGGCGGCAGCAATCGCTGCTCAGGGATGGGCTGGGCATCGGTCAGCGGATGGTGAGCAATTGCATTGTGCATCACTTGTTTTGTACATTCTTATTCTTATTCTTATTCTTATTCTTATTCTTATTCTTATTCTTATTCTTATTCTTATTCTTATTTTCTCTTCCTCTGCTGTTCTATTAAACTGTCTTTATCTCAACCCATGGGTTTCACTTTTTTTTTCCCCCCGATTCTCTCCCCCATCCCACTGGGGTGGGGGAGAGCGAGCAAGTGACTGTGTGGTGCTTAGTTGCCAACTGGGGTTAAACCATGACAGAGATAACGACAGATCTGACCAAAAAATAAAATGGAAAAAAAAAAAGAAGAAAAAAAAATTTTACACAATTTAGAAATCTCTTAGGAGTGATTAAAAATA